>NC_064629.1:771356052-771659082 GCF_023864275.1 Schistocerca cancellata
TTGTGACAGCTTGGTGCGATTCGTTTTGGAGTCTGCATTCAAGGTATGCAACCCTTTAGCCACCTGTATACTGCGGATCGACAACCGGAGCATAATAACATCCCCGCTTGCGCTACATTCCTCCACACAGCTCTTGTGCGTGTCGTACTGCGGACCTTTTGTGGTCTGCCAGTGCAGCAACGTTGTTGAAAGCAGAGCGACACGTACCAGTATACAGCTGCGGAAATGACCGAGATGGTGCTTGCATAAGGCAAAGCGTATTTCAATGGTAAAGCTGTTGCAAGATTGTATGCGGAACGTTTTCTAAACTGATGTACCCCACACAATGGCCATCGAGAAGCGTCTCAAAGAAGCCGAAAGTTGCAAGTAGATATTTTCTGCCTGGAGTGTGTTTCCAGATATGGGTTCCTTCTCGAAAACCGATCAGTGTGCCTTGCTGCACAACGTACTAAGTTTTGTCGGTGTTTCTTGGGACACCCTGTATTTATACCAGTCTTTTATTAGCCCATCTCCATCTTCTCCATTTCTCTGCTCTCTCTCCATCTCATCCTTCAGCCCACTCTCTGTGCACCTCCTCATCCCACCTCTCTTTGTCAGTTTCCTCCCCTTCCCTTTCTCTGCCGATTTCCTCCTCCCTCTCTCTCTACCCATCTCCTACTCTTCCCTCTCTCTGGCTATCTTTTCCTCGACCATTCTCTGTCCATCTCTTTCTTTCTCTTTCTCTTTCCTTTTCCTCCTCTCCCTTCTCTCTGTCCATTTCCCGGCCCGCAATCTCTGCCTGTCAACCTCCTCATCCCCCCTTCTCCCTGCACATTATCACATTCACCGTAATAGGATGCGTGGTTCTTACTCCCACAGTACCTCTTTTTAGATCACGACTAATATGTATGCCAAATTTGGTTGAAATCGTTCCAGGGGTTTAGGATAAGAGTTTTACCCTTGACCATCTTACGTGCATAAACTTTTTTCCATTTATCATTTTTTTGGGTTGTCAGCAAGAGAGAAAAAAATTTCGTAGATGTTTTAAATTATGTGTAAAGTTTGTTCCAGGCCACTAAGTGCTCTCATCCTCAAATATTGGATGACTTAAGTATGGCTATTCACGTGTCGTGGGCTACATTGGTTTTTCACCACCACCCCGTTTGTAGGCAGGTGGTTCTTAGGCCCACAGCGATGATTTCGAGCCAGTAAATCATCTGGTCGAAATAAGTCCAGTAGTTTAGGAGGAGATGTGGAACATACATACATACATATCCATGTCCGTCTGTGTTTATAATACGAGGGCAGCTCAGAAAGTAATGCACCGCATTTTTTATTCAGCCGAAAACAATGCTGCGGATGCGAAACGTTACGTATGTATTATCTGAAGTCTCCTGAGTGAGCACGCCAAGTGTCCGTCATTTCCTACAAATAGCGTAGCTACAGGACAGTTTCAAAATGACGCCTGTAGATGATGTAGGTTACAAGCAACGTGCCGACATTGAATTTCTCACTGCAGAGAAAGAAACTGTGGGGAATATTAACAAGCACTTGTGCAAAGTGTATGGATCGTCTGCTGTCGACAGAAGTACAGTTAGTCGCTGGGTACGGAAGGTGAGGTCATCAGAAGGCGGTTAGGCGGAGCTGCACGCTTAGCAGAGGTCGGGGAGACCACCCACGGCTGTCACTTCTGGCAGCCCTGATCTAGCCCGCCAGGACTTCCTCTTGTTTGAGCCAATAAAAGATGCCATTCGTGGAAGACATTTTGGGTTGGAAGACTTGGAGTATAACAGAGAGTACCGGACTACTGCAAGAGATTCCTTATGGTACCTTGGTTCCAGACAAGCCGTTTTCCATATCAACTAGAGGAAAGAAGCTGCTTAATTCTGACGAGTATTTGTTTATTTGGTACAAAGTAGGCAATAAGAGTTGTAAGATAAAGATTTTAAGAGACTTTATGTTGTGCTATAGGCAATAAATCAGCTTTAATCTGTAAACTGTTTTATTTATATGACCTTGAACCTCAAAAATACTTCACATTGATCTTGCCAAAAGCCGAAAAACGATTCTTCTTGGTGTCGGGGCTCTCAGCGGCACTCTGGGATGCACACAGTGTCTCTGGGTATCTCTGGGAGTCTCTGTGACCTTGAGCACAGTGTTGGAAACATGCTGTTGTGCTGCTTTGTTGGTCGTGCCTATAAGACAGATCCGCTGTGGCCGAGCGGTTCTAGGCGCTTCAGTCAGGAACCGCGCTGTTGCTACGGTCGCAGGTTCGAATCCTGCCGGGGATGGATGTGTGTGATGTCCTCCGGTTAGTTAGGTTTAAGTAGTTCAAAGTCTAGAGGACTGGTGATCTCAGATGTTAAGACCCATAGTGCTTAGAGCTATTTGAACTACACTCCTGGAAATGGAAAAAAGAACACATTGACACCGGTGTGTCAGACCCACCATACTTGCTCCGGACACTGCGAGAGGGCTGTACAAGCAATGATCACACGCACGGCACAGCGGACACACCAGGAACCGCGGTGTTGGCCGTCGAATGGCGCTAGCTGCGCAGCATTTGTGCACCGCCGTCGTCAGTGTCAGCCAGTTTGCCGTGGCATACGGAGCACCATCGCAGTCTTTAACACTGGTAGCACGCCGCGACAGCGTGGACGTGAACCGTATGTGCAGTTGACAGACTTTGAGCGAGGGCGTATAGTGGGCATGCGGGAGGCCGGGTGGACGTACCGCCGAATTGCTCAACACGTGGGGCGTGAGGTCTCCACAGTACATCGATGTTGTCGCCAGTGGTCGGCGGAAGGTGCACGTGCCCGTCGACCTGGGACCGGACCGCAGCGACGCACGGATGCACGCCAAGACCGTAGGATCCTACGCAGTGCCGTAGGGGACCACACCGCCACTTCCCAGCAAATTAGGGACACTGTTGCTCCTGGGGTATCGGCGAGGACCATTCGCAACCGTCTCCATGAAGCTGGGCTACGGTCCCGCACACCGTTAGGCCGTCTTCCGCTCACGCCCCAACATCGTGCAGCCCGCCTCCAGTGGTGTCGCGACAGGCGTGAATGGAGGGACGAATGGAGACGTGTCGTCTTCAGCGATGAGAGTCGCTTCTGCCTTGGTGCCAATGATGGTCGTATGCGTGTTTGGCGCCGTGCAGGTGAGCGCCACAATTAGGACTGCATACGACCGAGGCACACAGGGCCAACACCCGGCATCATGGTGTGGGGAGCGATCTCCTATACTGGCCGTACACCACTGGTGATCGTCGAGGGGACACTGAACAGTGCACGATACATCCAAACCGTCATCGAACCCATCGTTCTACCATTCCTAGATCGGCAAGGGAGCTTGCTGTTCCAACAGGACAATGCACGTCCGCATGTATCCCGTGCCACCCAACGTGCTCTAGAAGGTGTAAGTCAACTACCCTGGCCAGCAAGATCTCCGGATGTGTCCCCCATTGAGCATGTTTGGGACTGGATGAAGCGTCGTCTCACGCGGTCTGCACGTCCAGCACGAACGCTGGTCCAACTGAGGCGACAGGTGGAAATGGCATGGCAAGCCGTTCCACAGGACTACATCCAGCATCTGTACGATCGTCTCCATGGGAGAATAGCAGCCTGCATTGCTGCGAAAGGTGGATATACACTGTACTAGTGCCGACATTGTGCATGCTCTGTTGCCTGTGTCTATTTGCCTGTGGTTCTGTCAGTGTGATCATGTGATGTATCTGACCCCAGGAATGTGTCAATAAAGTTTCCCCTTCCTGGGACAATGAATTCACGGTGTTCTTATTTCAATTTCCAGGAGTGTATTTTTATAAGGCGGATCACGTGCTGGCGGCTAAGTTCCGCGTGGCTACTACACCAGGGGAAGGATTGGTACCGACAGGATATACACGCCTTTGTTTCTTGCTGGAGGAAGGCAGTAGAACGGTATGGACATAACGTAGAAAAACAGGTCGTCCAGATAAAACACCATTCATTCGTGTGTGTAAATCTCATTATGATCAATAAAGAATTTTTAAAGGAAAAATATGCGGTGCATTGCTTTCTGGGCAACACTTGTATGTATGGTACGCATTAATAATATCACTTAAAAGTAATTGCTGTATAATTTTTGGAGCCTGCACATCTCAACTGCACTAACTATTTTGGTTTATTGGAAGAAATACATTATAAACTTTCCTTTCCACGATACTTGCCTAAAATATGTTACGCATGCTTCACTTGTTTATGGAAATTATTGAACAAACTAGTAAATGAAAATGTGTTCCTGTTGTGTGACTCTTTCCACATCCATGAAGAACACATCACTTACGATATTTGGAATAAACAGTCAATTTAAAAATGTAAATTCTTGTGTAATATAAACTGACAGAAAAAAATCGCAACACTAATAAAACAAATTTACGAGGGTCGACTCGAAAGTAATGCCTGCTATATTTATTCATGGGAACTACTGGAATTACATTAATCACAACAACACAGCTAAAGAAAGTAATATTTTAGCGACAGACCGTCATTTCCGCACATGGTCACCACCATTCGTTATGCACTTTTGCCAGCGATGAACCGGAGCCTGCATGCTGCGCTTGTAAAATCGGAACCAGTTCAGGCTAACCACTTCCTTACAGCTTTGACAACAGCATCCGAGTCTTGAAAATGTTCGCCACGTAGTTCATCTGTAAGAGGCCCAAAGAGATGGAAGTCTGATGATGATGTTTTGTTTATGGGACGCTCAACTGCGCGGTCGTCAGCGCCTGTAGAAAGTCCAAAATTTTCCACGGTCCAATTTTTTCACAATCCAATCTAGTCAGTGCCACAAATGATGATGATGATGAAATGTTGAGGACAACATAAAACACCTAGTCCCCGGGCAGAGAAAAATCCCCATCCCGGCCGGGAATCGAACCCGGGAACCCGTGATCCAGAGGTAGCAACGCTTGCCACTAGACCACGAGCTGTGGACATGGAAGTCTGAAGGCGCTAAATCAGGACTGTACAGTGGATATGGTAAAACAGTCCAGCCGAATTTTGCAGTGAGTTGTGCAGTCGCAAATGGCCTTACCCTGGAAATTACGGCTTTCAGCTTAGTCAGTTCGTCTTGTAGCTTGCTGAATTGACAGTTTCTCCAGGCTCCAAGACATCCAAAAGAACCACACCCTGGCTGTCCCAGAAGACTGTGCACATCACTTTGTCTGTTGACAGCTATGTCTTGAATTTCTTCTTTGACGGAGAATTCGCATGCCGCCATTCCATGGACTGTCTTTTGAATTTCGGCTCGTAGTGGTGGCACCACGTCTCATCTCCGGTGCCGATGCTATTCAGAAAATTATCACCTTCAGCTTCATATTGGCCCAGCAGGTCCCGAAAAACTTCCATTCGATGAGTTTTTTGTTCTTCTGTAAGCATCAGCGGGACCCATCTCTCACAGACATTGCGATAACCATGATGTTTCAAATTGTTTACAAGGCATTACAACCGACATTCAGCTTTGCACACAATACTCTGGTCGTTTTCCCCCAATTAACACGGATGAGTTGATCAAGACGCTCTTCATTGCAAGGGATGACAGCTGTGCAGGATCGACCGTGCCGTGGCTTGTCATACACACCCTTTTCACCACCTTGAAAATGCCATACCCGTCGCCTCACATTGCTCACGTCTATTGTATCGTCTCTATACACCTTCAGCAAGCATCGATGGCCGCAATTTCTTCAGCAGTGAGGTATTCACACATCGCTGCTTTATACGCGCGGTCATATCAGACTCCATTTTGGGATACTCCTCTGCTGGTGTCACTTACCACAGTAAACGGGACCACCTGGAAATGAAAGAGGGAGGTTCTAGCATTAGCACTACGTCAATGACATGTGGCGCGGACGTCCAATGTCATCACAAAAAAGGGAGGCATTACTTTCAGAATGATCCTCGTATACGGAGTAATGGAATTTCGGGAGTACATTTTCCTAGGTAAAATATTTCAGTGATTAACGTTGCAAGATCACAGGTTAATGTAAGCGCGAGATAAGACACTGTAAATTTGAAATGCTGGTACATTAATAACCGGCGTAATCGCCAGAATTTTGAATGTAAGCAAGCAAACGTGCATGCATTGTTTTGTACGGGTGTCGGATGTCAGTTTGTAGTCTGGAGTCCCATGCCTGTTGCACTTGGTCGGTCAATACAAGGACGGTGGTGGATTACACTGGAATTGTCGTCAAATGATGTCCCATATGTGTTCGATTGGAGACGGATCTGATATTCGAACAGGCCAAGGCAACACGTCGACGCTGCATAGAGCATGTTGGGTTACGATAGCGGTATGTTGGCGAGCGTTTCCCTGTCCGGAAACGTCTCCTGGAATGCTGTTCATGAATGGCAGCATAAAAGATTTGATCACCAGACCGACGTACAAATTTGCAGCCAGGGTGCGTGGAATAATAACGAGACTGCTCCTGCTGTCATATGAAACTTGGTTCTGCAGCCATTCTGATAAAGCAAGTAAGTTAGCATTTACGTTCTAGATGGCTGTGCTAGATTCTTTAGGTTTGCACTTACGTATAACTAAAGGTCGTCAGCATAAAAATGATATTTGGAATGAGAGATAATAGTCGACACATCATTTAACATATAACGTGAAAAGTAATGGCCCAAATAATGATCCTTGTGGGGCCACTGATACTACGTTCTTCCATCGTTGCGATCATTACATACTGTTGGCGGTATGGTAAGGTATGAGTGGAATCATTGTATGACACTTGAAGAAAAGTTTTCACCTTAGAGTTTAGTAAGTAGAATATCAAAGTCGACAGTGTTGAAATATTTACTGAAATACAAAATGAACATAACAGTCGTCTCTTGTTTGTCCATAGCTTGTTTCAGTTCATCAGTTAATTTCATGAGAGCTGTCATTGTGTTAAGATTTTTCTGGAAACCAGTCTGGTATTCATCCAGAAGGTTATTGGATGTTAAGCAACTGGTAAACTGTTCACGACCTACATTATGTGATCAAAAGTATCCGGACACCTGGCTGAAAATGACTTACAAGTTCGTTGCGCCCTCCATCGGTAATGCTGGAATTCCAATTTTGCAGGCATATGTTCAGTCAGGTGCTGGAAGGTTTCTTAGGGAATGGCAGACTATTCTTCACGGAGTGCTGCAGTGAGGAGAGGTATCGATGTCGGTCGGTGAGGCCTGGAAGGAAGTCGGCGTTTCAAAACATCCTAATTGTGTTTTATAGGATTCAGGTCAGGACACTGTGCAGGCCAGTCAATTACAGGGACGTTATTGTAGTGTAACTACTCCGCCACAGGTCGTACATTATGAACAGGTGCTCGATCGTGTTGAAAGATGCAGTCGCCATCCCCTAATTGCTATTCAACCGTTGGAATAAGAATGTGCTTAAAACATCAGTGAAGGCCTGTGCTGTGATAGTGACATGCAAAACAACAAGGGGTACAAGCCCCCTCCATGAAAAACACGACCACACCATAACACCACTGCCTCAGAATTTTACTGTTGGCACTACACACGCTGGCAGATGACGTTCATAGGGCATTCGCCATACCTACACCCTGCCATCCGATCACCATATTGTGTACCGTGATTCATCACGCCACACAACGTTTTCCCACTGTTCAATCGTCCGATGTTTACGATCCTTACACCAAGCAAGGCGTCGTTTGGCATTTACCGGCGTGATGTGTTGCTTATGAGTAGCCGCTCGAGCATGAAATCCCTCTCACCTCCTGCCCGACTGTCATAGTACTTGCAGTGGATCCTGAAGCAGTTTGGAATTCCTGTGTGATAGTCTGGATAGATGTCTGCCTATTACACGTTACGACCCTCTTCAACTGTCGGCGGTCTCTGTCAGTCAATAGACGAGATCGGCCTGTACGCTTTTGTGCTGTACGTGTCTTTTCACGCTTCCACTTTACTATCACATCGGAAACAGTGGACCGAGGGATGTTTAGCAGTATGGAAATCTCGCTTACAGACATATGACACTAGTGACACCCAAACACCTGACCACGTTCGAAGTCCGTGAGTTCCGCGGAGCGCACCATTCTGCTCTCTCACGACGTCTAATGACTACTGAGGTCGCTGATATGGAGTATCTGGCAGTAGGTGACAGCACAATGTACCTAATATGAAAAACGTATGTTTTTGGGAGTGTCCGGATACTTTTGATCATATAGTGTACGTGTTATAAAAAGTTGCTCATTTGTTTTGTTTTGAAGAGACGCGACCGTTCGTTTAGTAAGCTAGTCATTGAGGCTCTCCCCTGATACAGAGCTACAGAGCGGCAAGTTAAGTGTTTATATTTGCCTGTCTTTTCCTCGTAGTATGTTTATTAAATGTAATGCGTGTTTCGGTTTAACCGGTGTAAGTTCGAATTTTGTAAGTGTAAATTCGGGCAGTCTGTAGCTCAGTTTTCATTTCTTCTGAACATTCAGCTACATAGCTCACTGAGGCACCAACGTCTGTAGGTGGCTCATCACGAAGATGGCAAGTTGCATATCTAGTTTTCTGTCTGCTTTTGTAGTTTACTTCTTCAGTTAATCTTGCTAAGATGAACAGGATGTGTGCATGTTGTGTGCTGATGCAGGAGCAGCTGGCTGCAGTTCGCGAACAGCTTAATGCGCTACTGGTTACGGTCAGTCATCTTCAGACCGCTGCCTCGGGGTGTAGCAGTGGCGCAGTAGCTGGCGCGTCGCTTGGGACGCCTCAGTTGTCGCTTGTTTCTCCCACGGTCTCTGCTGCCGAGACAGCTCTTGGTGTACCCGACGCAGTGTATCTGCCTTCGAAGCAGAGTGAGTGGCGGGTGATAACGCGTTCGCGTCGCTCGTGGCTGATGGCCAATGTGGAGACTGGCCGTGTAGTCTCGCCCATTCACCCTGTGAGTAAGAGGACAGGTGTCCGCTGCTTCAGCATGGTGCGGAAGGCACATGGGGGAAGGGGTTTACTACACTACTGGCCATTAAAATTACTACACAATGAAGATGACGTGCTACAGGCGCGAAATTTAACCGACAGGAAGAAGATGCTGTGATCAAATGATTAGCTTTTCAGAGCATTCACATAAGGTTGGCGCCAGTGGCGACACCTACAACGTGCTGATATAAGGAAACTTTCCAACCGACTTCTCATACACAAACAGCAGTTGACCGGCGTTGCCTGGTGAAACGTTGCTGTGATGTCTCACGTAAGGAGGAGAAATTCGTACCATCACATTTCCGACTTTGATAAAGGTCGGATTGTAACCTATCGCGATTGCGGTATATCGTATCGCGACATTGCTGCTCGCGTTGGTCGAGATCCAATGACTGTTAGCAGAATATGGAATCGGTGGGTTCAGGAGTGTAATACGGAACGCCGTGCTGGATCCCAACGGCCTCGTATCACTAGCAGACGAGATGACAGGTATCTTATCCGCATGGCTGTAAAGGATCGTGCAGCCACGTCTCGATCCCTGAGTCAGCAGATAGGGACGTTTGCAAGACAATAATCATCTGCACGAACAGGTCGACGACGTTTGCAGCAGTATGGGCTATCAGCTCGGAGACCATGGCTGCGGTTACCCTTGACACTGCATCACAGACAGGAGCGCCTGCGATGGTGTACTCAACGACGACCCTGGGTGCACGAATGGCAAAACGTCATTTTTTCGGATGAATCCAGGTTCTGTTTACAGGATCACGATGGTCGCATCCGTGTTTGGCGACATCGCGGTGAACGCACATTGGAAGCGTGTATTCGTCATCGTCGTACTGGCGTATCACCCGGCGTGATGGTATGGGGTGACATTGGTTACGCGTCTCAGTCACCTCTTGTTCGCATTGACGGCACTTTGAACAGTGGACGTTACATTTCAGATGTGTTACGACCCGTGGCTCTACCCTTCATTCGATCCCTGCGAAACCCTACATTTCAGCAGGATAATGCACGACCGCATATTGCAGGTCCTGTACGGGCCTTTCTGGATACAGAAAATGTTCGACTGCTGCCCTGGCCAGCACATTCTCCAGATCTCTCACCAATTGAAAACGTCTGGTCAATGGTGGCCGAGGAACTGGTTCGTCACAATACGCCAGTCACTACTCTTGAGGAACTGTGGTATCGTGTTGAAGCTGCACGGGTAGCTGTACCTGTACACGGCATCCAAGCTCTGTTTGACTCAATGTCCAGGCGTATCAGGGCCGTTATTACGGCCAGAGGTCGTTGTTCTGGGTACTGATTTCTGAGGATTTATCCACCCAAATTGGGTGAAAATGTAATCACATGTCAGTTCTAGTACAATATATTTGTCCAACGAATATCCGTTTATCATCTGCATTTCTTCTTGGTGTAGCAATTTTAATGGCCAGTAGTGTAGTTATCTGGAGCTCCAGCGTTAGGCGCGTTATGGATCCACTTAGGCAGATAGCGTTCAGGGGTGGAAGAAAGCCAATTTTCATTCGGTGTGTCCGCTGGGAGATCTCATGCAAGATGCGGAGGCGGCCTTGCCTGCGGCTGGGTGCAGTCATCTGCATGTTGTGGCTCACGTCGGCACTAACAACGCCTGTCTCAAGGTTTCTGAGGCCATCCTTAGTTCATACAGGCGGCTGTCGGAAGTGTTGAATACTGCTGGCCTCACGCATGGGGTGCAAGCAAATGTCGCAATTTGCAGCATTGTTTCCAGAGTTTATCGGGGTCCTTTGGTTTGGAGCCGAGTGGAGGGTCTCAACCAAAGAATTCGTCGACGCTTTGACGGTGTTGGTTACAGATTTCTAGACCTACGTTATGGGTTGGGAATTTGTAGGACTTCCCTTGCTAAGTCAGAGGTGTGCTACACAAAGGAAGCACCTGCTCAGGTAGCAGAGTGCTTGTGGACTGCACATGAGCTTTGTTTAGGCTAGGCTGTTGTTTGAGGAACTCTGATGAACACTCGCCAATTGTTACGCAGCAAGTGAAGTCAGACAGCGTTCAGAGTAATGACACTTCGATTGTCAAAATTTTATGAGTAAATTGTCGAAGTACTGGTAACAAAGTTCCCGATCTTACTGCCCTTCAGGAAAGTTCTCGCGCTGAAATTACTCTTGGAACCAAGAGCTGGCTGAAACCCGAAGTGGAAAACTCTGAGATATTTAACGAGCCATGAAATGTAGGTCGGAAAGTCCGATTAGACACCATAGGATGCAGAGTGTTGTTGCAGTTGACAAAAATATTGTCTGGCAGAGAAGTTATCTTACAGAGAAGTTATCTGGCCGCGCATAACAGGTGTAGGTGAAACCAAGTTAATTGCTGAATATTTTTACCAGCCACCCAATTCTGCTGTGACTTCTACAGTAATTCAAAGAATATCTAAGCCGGCCGTTGTGGCCGAGAGGTTCTAGGCGCTTCAGTCCGGAACCGTGCTGCTGCTACGGTCGCAGGCTCGAATCCTGCCTCGGGCATGGATGTATGTGCTGTCCTTAAGTTAGTTAGGTTTAAGTAGTTATAAGTATAGGGGACTGATGACCTCAGAGCCATTTTAGAATGTCTGCGGTCAGTAGCGCGTAATTACCCATATCATGTATTACTAGTTGGAGGTGACTTTAACCTACCGACAATAGACTGGGATGTCTACAGATTCATTGCAGGGAGTACAGTATTTCTGAACACGTTTTCTGAAAAGTATCTTCAGCAGCTAGTTCGGCAGCCCACACGCAATTCAAATAACTTAGACCTTGTAGTACAAATAGGCCGGACCTTATCGGCAAGGTCAGTATAAAAACGGGGATTAGCGATCGTGATGTCACTATAGCAATTATGGTTAAGAAAGTTAATAAATCAGTCAAGAGGGCTATAACAGTGTTTCTTCTAGGGAGAGCAGATAAGCAGTTGTCAGAATTTCACTTAGACAGTGAACTGACATCACTTAGTTACAGTAAGACAAATGTAGAGGAATTATGGGAAAAGTTAAGAGTTTGTAAATTCGTGGTTTGGAGGTGAGGCAGCTGGCCGCTAGAGAGATGCGATACTGAGTCTTGCCCAGACAATCTCGGATGCAGTTTAAGTGTCTATCTCGATGGATATGACAAATACACCACCTCCCTTTACCGGTAGCCTATCCTTTCGATGTACAGTTGAATTTTCCCCAAATATCTTAGTGCTCTTGGTTTTGGGTATTAACCAGCTTTTTGTGCTTAGTGTAATGTGAACTCAAAAGCTTTTTAGAAGTGCTTCAAACCCTGGAACTTCATTGCAAATGCTTCGTCAGTTCACTTCTAGGATTTTAATATTGTCGCCTATGGGAGGCATTTCTTTGGAACTTACGCTGACAGTTCCCTATCCCCTACGGCTATTGTTATCTGGATTAGATGCAATGTAACCTAATCTAAGAAGACCTTGTGTGCAACACACACACATACAGTCAGTTTGCTGGGTAGCAGCCACTGATTTTTAGTGCACACCTGACCCATTTACGTTGACCCTATAGTTCTCAATCTTATGGTGTGAATATAGGAAGAGGCAGCCTAACTTGTTACAGAACTTCCGAAGTGTCTGGCTCAGTTCTTTCACTCGACTTAGAACCAGAGGACCACGATCAATACTGGGGACAATGCTGCAAATTGTGGGCTTCATTGAAACTCCGTGAGCTTTCTAACAGTGGCCGATGTAAAGTGACAAGTGTCTTGTCGAATTTCCACTACGAAATAAACAGACATTTGCTAAACAGTGTGTTTGTGATGATTTTCTTTTTCTTTTTAGACGAATGCGATGCTTTCTCACTTCATATACAGTACGTCTAATAGACAACACATAAACTTTTAAACAAAAAACGTAAGTAACAGAGTAGACATTTCAACACGCAGAGGACTTAACGATGTGTTGAAACTTCTTGACAGAGTACATCCGGAACATTATCTTCTATATATACCCCAGCCGGTAAGAGATGCGCTCATAAAACATAAGGATTGTGTTTGAGTCGCCAGTTAACACACCGTTTTAATTTGTTTCAGAGCTGCGTTAAAGGACAGAGGGTACACTATTATTCCACCACTTCGGGAGTGCATCCGGGATATCATTAAATCTTGTTGCAATATTTCAGCTGATAGCCTTTCAGCCATTCTCAAGATGAGTCGCTTGCAAGAATTTTAAAGCACTTTACACTGTGTAGTAAACGCTAACGCGTCAGAGATAACACTGTTGGCAACAAGAGCGCCAGTCATAGATGAAACTTTACACGTCTAAGAATAAAACAAAGCAAGCGCAGATTCAGCGGCGAATCCACAGCACTCACCAAATATTCGGTTGATTATTATGGATGGCAAATGTTGAAATGCCAGACAGTGAAGGCTTAGAATAATATTTCGTTTGAGAGCGCAGAAAAGAAATGAGGCGTTCCTATGATTTGGCGAGCTGGACATCCTAGTCTAGTTATATTTACACAGCTTCCTTGACCACTGAATCCTAGTGGGATGAGGATATGGCCGTTATCTTGAGATTCCCGTAATCCATTTCACGTCTGTGTTGTCAAAGGAAATATTGCTTTGGTCCTCACTACCTGACATGCCAACATATGTCGTCCACAATAAACCAAATACTTCTTAAACACTTTGGATTCGCTGATTCTGCGCTTTCTTTTTTTTACTCTTACACATGTCAGTTTTTATCCTCGACTGGCGCTCTTGTTGCCAACTGTGTTATCTCTGACGCATGTCCGTTGCTCCACAGTATAATGTGCTGCAAATATCTTGCAAGCGAGTTACTTTGAAAATGGCTGAAAGATTGCCAGCCGAAATGTCGGAACAAGATTTAATAACGTCCGGCTGCACTCCCGCGAAATGATGGTATACTTTATTCGGCGGGAAAACATCAAGAAACACAGATATTACACTAGTTGCATACAGACTCGTACATGACGTATTTCGTCTAGGATTCAAGTAGTGTTCAACTACAAATTCATGTCATGATTATCAGATACGCAAAAGCGGATCCTCCAGTGAATGCAGAATGATGTTGTAAAGGGATATAAATACACTGATAAGACAAACATAAAGTAATTCGGAAGACTTATGTGCGGAAGGCTGTTTGTAATTGCATGTTGATGGTCATTTGTGGATGTTGGTACCACCAAAAAGGTCCAGAAGAAGTTGGCAGTGATTTGGGTTGTCTGTCAGTTCTTAAATCGCTCAAAGAGTGTAATGAAACAATCCCATACAAAAGAAAAATAGCAATTTCTGTCTCCATCCTTGTAAAAATTTGAGAGAGATCTTAGTGTCTAATGTCTAGATTGCCAATATGACCTGAATGTCTCGTAAGCCTTCTCCTCACACGAGTAACGTAATTAATTAACGGCCACACGCTAAGTAACAGACACGACACAATTGAAGAAATGCAGTGACTTTCTGTCTTACACCACCAAGAGAAATGATTTTGCTATTCCTTTGTTCCAAAACAAAACCAAAGTGAAATAGATAACAAAATTCAGGTCAGCGTAGCCCGTTTGCATCATAATTTACGCCAACGACTTACGTGATTTTTCAATTAGCGCCTGCAGCACTAGCAGAATGTTAGCGGAGACATGGAAGTCTGTAGGCGAGTAATTAAAGGGGGAAGACCTGGATATTATTTCAACTTCATTTATTGTATTGCAGCTCTCGTGAGTAAATGCAAGGTAATTCCCATAAGAGAATGAAAGAACTGTACAGAATTCCATTATAAAATTAGCAGTAAACTATCAGAGTGCTTTAGACCGTTTAAATTTTTGGGTAGATAGTGAAGAAGCGATATGATAAGGAGGAAACAAGTAAAATCAGTAGTAGGGAAGGAGAACAGAATACTTAGATTTGTTCGAAGTATTCTGAGAAAGTCCAGTAAAGGAAATCACAGACAATAGGCTAACGTAAGGAAATTGGATAATTTTTAATTTCGTCCGTCTCAGTTGCACTGATAAAAGATTCAGCTGTAGTGGTTACCGGTTTCTGGCTGACACGCCCATTCTCTAAGCACACAATTTTCTCTAAACTGTAATTATTCATACAATATGGTGCCAAAAGGCATGAACAGCTTCTGTACAGCAAAGTACAGGGTGGGCAACAAGTGCAGTCATTGGTCTTAGCCTATGTGTCCGTTGCAACTGACTGACACAACTAATAACTGCTTGCGTACGGGCCGGAGGTGGACCAACGCGTTATTGACTTACGTCAAATAATAAAAAACTATCTCATTTCTGGGGTTTAAATAATGCCAAGTGCTTTGTATAAGACCTGCTGTAATCCCAGTATAAAGGTTAAGAACCGAGATCAAATATCAAGCAGTCTAGAAAATTAAAAAAAATGACACCTAAACACGGAATGAAGCTCTGTAACGCAAAATCCTTCCCCCTGCACTAACTGAGCAACACAGCTGCACATCATAGAAAGAAAGTACTTTTCGTACATGTGATTATAATGTTGCCTTCCTCTGACGTCCATTTTCTATCGAAAATATGCATGGTGCGAAATTTTGTTAGAAACATTTTTGTACCGATGGCGAGTTGACGTTAGCGAGTGCCTGTAGAACATCACCTGCCATCATGTGTAGTCCCAGTAGCGAAGTTTAAAGGAGGTGCTGTTACAGTATGGGATGTTTTTCTTGGTTAGGTTATGGTCCCATCCTTCCACCAACAAAAAAGCTAAATGTCGGAGGTTATGAACACATTTTACAGTATTTTGTACTACGCAAGGTAGAGGAACTGTTCGGAGACGATGATTGAATCAGCGTGACATCACACCCTGTCATAAAGCTGCATCTGTGGGGCAAAGTCTTTGGACAATTCAAGAAATAGACTAGCCTCCCCACCGTCCCGGTCTGAACCCAATGAAATACCTTTGGGATGAGTTATAACATCGAATTTGCTCCAGATTCCAGCATTCAATATCACAACCTTGTCTGCCTTCGGCTCTTGAGGAAAATGGGCTGCTATTCCTCCACAGAGATTCATACACATCACTGAAAGTGTCCTCAACAGAGTTCAAGTTCTCAGAATGCCGAAGGCTGGACACAACTAGAGGTCGGTCGTTCACGAACAAATCGTTCCAAAGGAAGGGCTCACTAAAGTGAACAGAAAGACTGAGGAACGATTTCTAAGGAATGGCCGTTTTCCGTTTCTTTTCGGTCGCAATAGGTCTCGTTCCTGGGAATGTTCGTTCACTTCGGTCATGGCAGGTCTCGTTACTGGGAATGGTCGTTTACTTTGGCCACAGTCGGTCTCTTTCCTGGGAACGTTAGTTCACTTTGGTCGCAGTAGGTCTCGTTACTGGGACTGTTTGTTCACTACGGTCACAGTAGGTCTCGTTCCTGGGAATGGTCGATCACTTCAGCCGCAGGAGGTCTCGTTCCCAGGAATAGTCATTCACTGTTCACTTTAGCCGGTCTCGTTCCTGCATTAGTCTCGTTCAGCTGGTCTCATTCCTCAGTCTAGTTCCTCCGTTTTTGGTACTGCCTTGGTATCGTTCCGTCGGTTTCGTTCTTTTTTGGGTAGTCACTTGTTTCTCGTTCCAGTTCAATTTCTTTATAATTATGTAACTTATATAAAAATTATGTTCTTTTAATACATACACGTTTTTTTCGGAAAAAAAGAAAAATCGACTTACCTCTTCGTCGTTTTGATCAACACATACTTATTATAATGCAAGTTGCTTTTTTATTTGACTCAAGCAGAACGAGCAGCCTTTTTTATACGTTTCATCTGCTTGATTTACCGACAACATTTTAAGATACCTCTTAATCATTTTTCTAATTACGGTGTAAGTGAGTTTACACGAACTACCGACGTTTTCATATCTTCCGAAAATAATACATGACACTTAGGGAGGTCTTATTTTTAGAATTTTGTTGTTTCTTTGTTGTGCCCCTAGTCTGGTTTCTTTGCAAAAAAAAAATAATTGCGTGTGGTTTTGATTTATTACGAAAAGGGGAAGTGATGCCTTTACATTTGAAAAGTCGTAAATTGGCATAAACTCGTATTTACTTTTTACCTCAAAGAATATTGTTCAGAAGTAGCTTGTTAACCAAATCCTTTTTTTCTTTCAAATTAACTATTAATACCGTATTTCTATATGAAATTTAATAATACAACCTGTAAATGTACTATATCTAAGCGTGTGAGGCAGTTACGACGAGAAAATCACATTTTATATTAAGCATACTCATTCTTCTGTAAAATCTCTTTATTTGCTCTGGAACGATACGGGAATACTCAGACACAACTTGAAGTATATAGTTTCTGTGCCTCGTTGTTTTGTAAATTATTTATTATAGCATTCTATGAAGTTGACGCTTGTCTCAGCCGGATATTTTACGACTTTTTGTTCAGCCACTGTGAAGAATCTGTCTTAAGAAACTTGTCACACACATCAAACATGTTGAAAGATACTGTTATTTTATTAGAACCGAACTGTTCAGTCTCGTTAGTTGTAATTTTCTTCTGTTGGTTCTGATCCACTATTGAGTGTAGTGATTGTTTTCATTTTTGATTCAGGAGATTAAGATGACAGAATCGGGGACAGGAGTCATAAATATCTTCTCAAGTTTTGTACAGCCACAGACGGGGTATCGCTGTTGACCACCTGATTTACTTGGATAAAATTTTGAAAGAATTTTGGTATCCAAATACCGTGCTTTGACTTCTAAAGTGACAGAGTACTATGCTTCGACTTACGTATTGGTAAGGAAAATAAAAACAGAACAAACGGCAGGTTCTTCCTGTGGTCGTTATTCAACTTCATCACGGGATATATACTTTTTCCACAAATAAATGGCTTTCGCCATTCACCTTGCACGATGGATCCCCTTGAAGCACGGAAAAATATTCCATGAAATAGTTCGTTGGAAAGAGAGATCGCAGTTAAAAAAAAAACTGACAGTATAATCTCTTCATATCTTATGCCTGGAAGGTAAATACGAGAGAACTTTTTCCAAAATGTTTTCAATCAAAGATACGTACGTCTAAAGGGTTTGTATTTTACGCAGTTTTGTTAGATACGAATGATTTAAATAAAAGAAGCATTCAGTGCGAGTTTCAGGGACTAGCAAGTTAAATGACCTAAGTATGAGTAGAATTATCATCAATGAGTCATTGGTGAACTTTCTATTCTTTTATTTTCACCTGCATTTGTGTTTAAAATTTATATTTTAAGTATATCGATAGGTCTTTACTGTTAATAGCCGTCTGTGCTCGCTCAGAATTTGTCTTTCTCAAACAAATGATGACTGAGTCCATGCTTGAACCTTGGGGCCCCTTTCAGCTGATGACTGTTCAAAAACTGTTTTTTTTTTTTGGATTGTAAAGATTTTCATAGTAATGATGCGTGCTATGTCATCAAGGTTTAGAGAAAGAAGCAGGTCTTCTTTATTTTCACGTATGGGGTTCGAACGCCCAGCATATTTATGTAGTTGCACCTGTTGCTGACACAAAGCTTCTAGTTGTAGTACACAGTTTCTCAACTCCATTGTTTGAAGTCGTGATTTTCCCAAATAAACCTTTACTTCCCACACATATGGCTCTTTGACGCTAACTGTAAAAGAAAACTATGACGTTGGTTTGATGGATGAGAGTTCCCTTTAGTTATTTCATGCTATTAATGGCGACGCAAGTATACAGGGTGTCCCAGAAGTGCTGTAACGAACTTCGAGGGGCTGTGGAGGGTGTCTCGCAATGTTGTCTGTTATTAAGTGATCACTACTGATTACTACGATCGCCAATGGAGAAGATGGAGCTGGCTGCCGCGTGTAAAAGCCGTGTCTCCTATAAATGCGATGCTTTGTTGCCTATGTGGATGACTGTTTCGGACACGTGTTTCTATTGGCAGTTCATTTTGGTCCTGCAACCCTATAAAATCTACAATATTTTTTTGTATGCAGGAGAAAAATAAAACGCAGATGGAAATTGTGTCCGAAAGCGTCATCCATCAAGGCATCAGAGTATCGCTTTCACAGGAGACAAAGTCTGTCTTCGCAGCAGCTAGCTGCATCTTCTCCCACTGGCGATCGTGGCAATGACTCGCGATCACTGAGTAACTAATAACACTACCAGACGTTCCACCTGCGGTTCGTCAGCGTGAAAAGTCTCGTTTGCTGCCGAAGGGCTGGCCTGGTGGCAGGCGCTGGTGCCTATAACTTTGAACTCCGTAGAGTCGTTGGATGACATTTCTGGACACGAGTTCCTATCGTCGATCTGTTCCTGGAGACACCCTCTACAAGCCCCCGAAGGTTGTCGCAACATTTCTGGGACACCCTGTACATTAGTTTCTGTAGCCGAACTGAAGAGACGGTTCTTGCTATTATTACGAGCTTCCGTCAAAAGGGAATGACGACAGTGGTGGTCCACGCTGGTCACAAACGTGCTTCTCCATTCACCTGCTCTGCCTCCCTCTAACTATCTTGTCAACAAGTGGCCACGAAAGCCTTAACAATTTTGTATCTTGCGACCACTTACCCGTCATGAAATGATAATTAAATCAAGACCCTAAGCTGTCGATAGGCGTTGATATACGTCAACGGGGACAGCTGAAAATGTATGTCACGACCGGGACTCGAGATCTCCTGCTTACATGGCAGACGCTCTATCCATCTGAGCCACCGAGGGCACAAAGGATAGTGCGACTGCAGGGATTTATCCCTTGCACGCTCCCCTTGAGACCCACATTACCAACTTAATGTCCACACACTACATTCGTAGTGCCCCTGCCCATTACACTCATTACTCGCGGCAGACAATCTTACCGAATTCCCTAAGAGTTCAGGCAATGCGTGTGCATCCAGCACAGAAGAAGAACGTCAATAGTCGGTTAGCCTTAACTATATGATGATCTTCATATAGTTAAGACTTACCCGTCAAATCAGACGACTAATGTGGTGCTCCCTGAGAAGGCACTCAGCTAAGAAAATCGTATGAAACAACTTGTCTACATTAGGTAACCATTGGATTTTTCATGCAGAAGTAATCTTGTGTGTACCTGATGTTTTTTCTGGACATTTATGTAAAATCCGTGTAGCATGGATAACCAGATAATAAAAGGAACAGTGAAGGAGTAAAACGAACGGTTTGCCAAAAGGAACGATCACCAGCGAACTAGTTCCCAAAGATGGATGTGTTTGCCCATCTCAGAAAACAACCTGCTGTATCCAGAGGCATATACTGGGGGTTGCCGACACCTCGGTCCTCTAACGCGATTATAACCCGACCATAATATTACAGTACTTTGCCTCATGTGGCCGTTATCGGAAACATGCTGTGACGTTACAATAAACAAGTACAGTGGTGCTAAGGCAAACGCAACACACTGCGAATGTCTTCAGGATATTTATGCGTATAGTATCATATGGTTCAGTGTGTCAATGTATTGCGAAAGAAACTCACAGTAAGCCGACCAAAGTTCCCTCACCCCCTGTGGTGTGTGTACTTTAAGACCTTTGGTACACACACCATCAGATTATTTGACTTGTCCCTCTAATGAAGTAGGCGAGTGTCAGTAATATGTCTCGGGGTCTTATTGTGGCGTGTTTATCTTCTGCCGTTAGGTCAGACGATAGAAATGCCACTTCCACGCTTAGAGTAGCAGATTGACGGTGACCAACTTTAAACAGAACTTGATTAATTTTCACACACATTTATTAAAATAATAACAAGCATAAAAATAACTTAACTTGGTTCTGGATGCTATTTACAAATGACAATCTGAAGTTCCTTTGGTCTTGGTACGTTAATCTTATTCTTACATATCTCTGATACTTGACAAAGTGTCTATTCATTTATCTTCATGGCTATGTACAGGAATACAATAATCTTATTAGGCGCAGACTGAACCTTGACTATAGACTAGTACAGACAAATGCAGACTGGTACAGACTAATGCAGAGTGGCTAACCGGAGGTCTGCACACTCGTTGTAATACCTCGCGTGTTCAGGTATCACTGTGCGAGTGTGATCCGCGAGGAGAAACGATTCTACGTTAGCAGCAATCTCATTGGCTGCGTGACATATTAATACGCGGATCGGCGGAAGCAGAATTTGGTCCGTCTCTTAGGCAGCGCCATCTCCTAGTGCGGAGACGGACGAGCGCTGCGCCTGCGCTGTTGTGCTTAGCGGGCCGCGCTCTAGTGGGAAAGTTGTGTACGCGCTGACTACGCGGAACTATGTACACAACACCTCCAGGTGCAACAAAATTGAGATTGACTGATACTTAAGGAGATCGAATGGCCGCCACGGTCGCAGGTTCGAATCCTGCCTCGGGCATGGATTTGTGTGATGTGCTTAGGTTAGTTAGGTTTAAATAGTTCGAAGTTCTAGGGGACTGATGACCTCAGATGTTAAGTCCCATAGTGCTCAGAGCCATTTGAACCATTAGATCGAATGGAAACAGTCCGACAACAACACAGACATACCGGTTTCTTTCCAACCGAACCTCCAGCAGCCACCACTTTATCGTGTGGCGTCATTCTAGCTGCCAGACGCGTAGGTATCGACTTAAACAGCGCTGCCACTTCTGTTCCCCGCTAAATGCCTTGGTATCCTTCCACCTGGCGTATGTCCGGGACACCGTCTAGCTGCTGTGAATCATTTCACATCGCTAGGTAGAACGAGGATCATCAGACACAGCTTGTGAGCGGCCAAGTCATCGCCAAGTGAATCCATAGCTCACTGCCTCAGTGTACTTCTTCTTTAAACCGTTCTTGAGCTTAATGCCTCGCTGTACTCTATCTTCAGTCCAACTTCGAGCAGCCCATCACTCTTCGCCTATTTCGTTTGTATAGGAACATTCCTGTGTAACATCATTGATTGAGCCAGAACCAAGTAGTACGGACTTACATCCCAAGAAAATGTGTTATTGTGGATGACTGACTTTGAATTTGAACCAAGTAGTGGTTCGAAGAAAACGTGTTGTTGTGTTCTGTTTGTTATATTTAAAAATGTTCAAATGTGTCTGAATTCCTAAGGGACCAAACTGCTTAGGTCATCGGTCCCTAGACTTACACGCTACTTAAACTAACTTACGCTAAGAACAACAACACACACACCCATGCCCGAGGGAGGACTCGAACCTCAGGCGGGAGAAGCCACGCAGTCCGTGGCATGACGCCTTACACCGCGCGGCCATTCCGCGCGGCTGTTACACTTAATAAAAGTACAATTTCTCCTTGTTATCTGGGAACATCAATTGTAGCGCGTTGTTCGTCTTGGTCATGAACACTGCACACCCCATATTAATGACCACTAATAAGCGTCCAGTTGCATTTGATCAGAGAGTATATATACTTTTCGCCTTAGAAGAGGACTTCGATAAAACATGTGTAGAACTTGATCAAATAGTAACAAGACAGAATCGCAGCAAACCACTGTCCCCCCGTCAGGAGAAGAGGTCTATCGAACGTCTGCCCTACCGTACCAAACGTAATGAGATGTGTAACTCAGGTACGGTTTGTTCGTTTATTATTGTGACTGTCATATGAACTGCTAAAACTATTGACCTTGAGCATTGTTGCATCCTATAAAGTATCTCGGAGAGATAAGGCAGCATGATGAATTTCATCTGGACTTACTGCAGTACAGGCCTGTGTTATGTGGCATTTCATGCCTTAGGAAGTCGTTGGTGTTTCCTTGCAGACTTCATGTTTCAATCTTCCCCTCAGATAAAAGTCGGTGAAGGCGCAGGTCATTTTCTGTTTCGGAATGACCGATCAATGATCTCCAAATACAGCGTGGTTATAATTAAACTTTCGCTTTATGAGCCACGTAGAAGGAAAAATACACTCCTGGAAATTGAAATAAGAACACCGTGAATTCATTGTCCCAGGAAGGGGAAACTTTATTGACACATTCCTGGGGTCAGATACATCACATGATCACACTGACAGAACCACAGGCACACAGACACAGGCAACAGAGCATGCACAATGTCGGCACTAGTACAGTGTATATCCACCTTTCGCAGCAATGCAGGCTGCTATTCTCCCATGGAGACGATCGTAGAGATGCTGGATGTAGTCCTGTGGAACGGCTTGCCATGCCATTTCCACCTGGCGCCTCAGTTGGACCAGCGTTCGTGCTGGACGTGCAGACCGCGTGAGACGACGCTTCATCCAGCCCCAAACATGCTCAATGGGGGACAGATCCGGAGATCTTGCTGGCCAGGGTAGTTGACTTACACCTTCTAGAGCACGTTGGGTGGCACGGGATACATGCGGACGTGCATTGTCCTGTTGGAACAGCAAGTTCCCTTGCCGGTCTGGGAATGGTAGAACGATGGGTTCGATGACGGTTTGGATGTACCGTGCACTATTCAGTGTCCCTCGACGATCACCAGTGGTGTACGGCCAGTGTAGGAGATCGCTCCCCACACCATGATGCCGGGTGTTGGCCCTGTGTGCCTCGGTCGTATGCAGTCCTGATTGTGGCGCTCACCTGCACGGCGCCAAACACGCATACGACCATCATTGGCACCAAGGCAGAAGCGACTCTCATCGCTGAAGACGACACGTCTCCATTCGTCCCTCCATTCACGCCTGTCGCGACACCACTGGAGGCGGGCTGCACGATGTTGGGGCGTGAGCGGAAGACGGCGTAACGGTGTGCGGGACCGTAGCCCAGCTTCATGGAGACGGTTGCGAATGGTCCTCGCCGATACCCCAGGAGCAACAGTGTCCCTAATTTGCTGGGAAGTGGCGGTGCGGTCCCCTACGGCACTGCGTAGGATCCTACGGTCTTGGCGTGCATCCGTGCGTCGCTGCGGCCCGGTCCCAGGTTGACGGGCACTTGCACCTTCCGCCGACCACTGGCGACAACATCGATGTACTGTGGAGACCTCACGCCCCACGTGTTGAGCAATTCGGCGGTACGTCCACCCGGCCTCCCGCATGCCCACTATACGCCCTCGCTCAAAGTCCGTCAACTGCACATACGGTTCACGTCCACGCTGTCGCGGCATGCTACCAGTGTTAAAGACTGCGATGGAGTTCCGTATGCCACGGCAAACTGGCTGACACTGACAGCGGCGGTGCACAAATGCTGCGCAGCTAGCGCCATTCGACGGCCAACACCGCGGTTCCTGGTGTGTCCGCTGTGCCGTGCGTGTGATCATTGCTTGTACAGCCCTCTCGCAGTGTCCGGAGCAAGTATGGTGGGTCTGACACACCGGTGTCAATGTGTTCTTTTTTCCATTTCCAGGAGTGTATTTACCATATGGGTACCTATGATTTGTAGGACTGATGTTCAGACTGTGTGCTGCAGGATTTGTCTTCTTAGTAGTATTAGTGTCATGACTTGCCGTTAGGCGCCGGTGCTGGTATGTCAACGTAGGGGTAGAACCACATGCATCAGCATACATTACAGTTGTAAACAGTCAACATGCGTCTGGACAAGACGAGCAGGACATTACTCGTAAAGCTGTTTTATCAAAACAGCGGTAATTGTGCTGTTACTCTTCTCGAGTATCGATGTATTAAAGGAATAGGGAGAGGCACTCTTTCCGCACCGCCGATGAAAAACATGATTCGCAGGTTCGAGTTAACTGGCGATTTGGGAATTGCTCCTGGAGAGGACGACGGCCAATTGCACTACAAAATGCTGAAGAAGCTACTGTTTCCATGGATGAGAATGTTGAACGACATGTGCGATCTTCAAGCATTATACGGGCTGTGTTACAACAGCTGAACATTCCATGGTCCACAGTTCGAGAAGTAATGAGAACAATTGTGAAATGGTATCTCTAGTGCGGCTGCAGGCTGTTGTGGATACGGATGGTCGTTACAGTGAGCAACGTTTATAACTAGGAACGTAAACATGGTATGCAATTAACAGATATTAGTTGTTACAAATGTTTCCACAAATGATGTTGTGGAAGGTACCGACAGAGGTGTGGAGCCATGTCAACTCCAGTATCGCGTCCAGCTGCGCTAGATTTCTCGGCTGAGGATCCATGGCGCGAACAGCCCGGTCGAGGTGGTCCCACAGATTCTCGATTTTGTTTAAATCCAGGAAGTTTGGTGGCCAGGGGAATGTGGTAAACTAATCCTGGTGCTCTTAGAACCATGCACGTACACTGCAAGCTGTGTAACGTGTTGCATTGTCCTGCTGGTAGATGCCATCGTCCCGAGGAAGAACACACTACAGGTAGGGTAGATATGGTCCCCGAGGATAGATGCATACTTGTACTGATACATTGTGCCTTCCAGAATGACGAGATCACCCAGAGAATTCCACGAAAACATTCTACAGACCATGACGTTCCCTCTCCCAGCGTGGAAACTACCAACGATTGTTGCAGGGCCGTATACGCCAACGGCCATCTGTCCGATGGAGCATAAAACATTGTTAGTCTGAAAAGGCCACCTATCGCCACTCAGGGGACGTCGTATTGTGGTGATAGCGTGCAAATTCCAGCCTTCGTTGTCTATAACACCAGTAAGTATGGGTGCATGAATCAGATGCCTGCTGCAAAGGCTCATACGCAGCAACGTTCGCTGAACGGTCGTTGAGGAGACATTGTTGGTAACCCCTTGCTTCATGTGGACAGTCAGTTCCTCAACAGCGCCCGTACACATTTCCACAGCCGTCGTTCACCCTTCTCATCTATGGCCCATGGTGCACCACACTTGCGTCGGTGCCAGTTTTGGACAGCGCCATTTTGCCATGCAGGTATATTTTAAACACGGCGGTACGTGAAAGTTTACAGTCCTAGCCATTTCGGAAATACTTACATCCTTGGCCCGAGAGCTAATGATCATGCTCTCTACATTACGACAACGACTGTAGGTCGCACCAGTGTTTAAGAAGGGTAGTAGGAGTAATCCATCGATCTACAGAGCTATATCATTGACGTCGGTTTGCAGTAGGGTTTTGGAGCATATACTGTATTCAAACATTATGAATCACCTCGAAGGGAACGACCTATTGATACGTAATCAGCATGGTTTCAGAAAACATCGTTCTTGTGCAACGCAGCTAGCTCTTTATTCGCACGAAGTAATGGCCGCTATCGACAGGGGATCTCAGGTTGATTCCGTATTTCTGGAAAGCTTTTGACACCGTTCCTCACAAGCGACTTCTAATGAAGCTGCGGGCCTATGGGGTATCGTCTCAGTTGTGCGACTGGATTTGTGATTTCCTGTCAGGAAGGTCGCAGTTCGTAGTAATAGACGGCAAATTATCGAGTAAAACTGAAGTGATATCAGGTGTTCCCCAGGGAAGCCTCCTGGGACCTCTGCTGTTCTGCGCTATATAAATGACCTGGGTGACAATCTGAGCAGTTCTCTTAGGCTGTTCGCAGATGATGCTGTAATTTACCGTCTAGTAAGGTCATCTGAAGACCAGTATCAGTTGCAAAGCAATTTAGAAAAGATTGCTGTATGGTGTGGCAGGTGGCAGTTGACGCTAAATAACGAAAAGTGTGAGGTGATCCACATGAGTTCCAAAAGAAATCAGTTGGAATTCGATTACTCGATAAATAGTACAGTTCTCAAGGCTGTCAATTCAACTAAGTACCTGAGTGTTAAAATTACGAACAACTTCAGCTGGAAAGACCACATAGATAATAATGTGGGGAAGGCGAGCCAAAGATTGCGTTTCATTGGCAGGACACTTAGAAGATGCAACAAGTCCACTAAAGAGACAGCTTACACTACACTCGTTCGTCCTCTGTTAGAATATTGCTGCTCGGTGTGGGATCCTTACCAGGTGGGATTGACGGAGAGCATCGAAAAGGTGCAAAAAAAGGGCAGCTCGTTTTGTATTATCACGTAACAGGGGAGAGAGTGTGGCAGATATGATACGCGAGTTGGGATGGAAGTCATTAAAGCAATGACGTTTTTCGTCGCGGCGATATCTATTTACGAAATTTCAGTCACCAACTTTCTCTTCCGAATGCGAAAATATTTTGTTGAGCCCAACCTACATAGGTAGGAATGATCATCAAAATAAAATAAGAGAAATCAGAGCTCGAACAGAAAGGTTTAGATGTTCATTTTTCCCGCGCGCTGTTCAGGAGTGGAATGGTAGAGAGATAGTATGATTGTGGTTCGATGAACCCTCTGCCAAGCACTTAAATGTGAATTGTAGAGTAATCATGTAGATGTAGATGTTTCTCCATACACCCCCGACACGTTTTGTACACCCTCCACTGCTAGTGCTGCCACCAGCCGTCTGTGAGTTTTTATGGCACGTTGACGCTGATCAAAAGTTGTGGTCGCATTATTGTGAGTGGGCCGCGTATAACCACCCTGAATTCCATTGAGAACTGCAATCATCTGTGCGGAATGAGTGGGACATCCGCCACGTCGGTACCATATGGATTGCTTTAAGTACAGTGCGATGTTTTCAAGTAACTACGGCAGCATATCTGTTAGGAATTGTAAATACTTGAGCTATTTAGAGTCCCATCCATGACACGGGGACCAGTGATGTGATTCATAAAAAACCCACACCACACTCAGCGAGACCAAGGAAGTTACTAATCTACTTCTCACTACTTGCGTGGGTTTTAAATAGACTAGTAGTGCGCGTTTCGTAAATTGATTCACCTAGCTCTGTAAGCGATGCTTCACTCGTGAACAAAATCATGCACGGAGAAGCTGCCTCACCTTGCTGTTTTCGTGGACAGCATTCGTAGAATCGTAACCGAATCCGAAGGGCACTGCAATGAAGCCATCGATGGAGCGAAATTTGTAGAGATGGAATGCTTTTTAATATACCTGCAAACACTCCTTTGATAGATACCACTTGCACAGTAAAGCTGCCTTATAGTGACATGTGAATTTTGTGTTACCGCTAATAAAATGTTAGTTGCGTTTCTTTCGTCAGTTACTTCTCTTTTCCGTTTTTGTATTTTATTCTTCACACTTCACATTTGTTAATACTTTTTGTAATGTTTGCAAAGACAGATTGTTGGGCATTGGTGCGATCAGGAAACCTTTCAGTATGCAACTGCACCGTGGGTCTACCAGTTTGGCGACATTCGCTTTAAACAATAACCATATCCACTTTTCCGACTGCCGTATATGCTGTGAAAATACACTCCTGGAAATTGAAATAAGAACACCGTGAATTCATTGTCCCAGGAAGGGGAAACTTTATTGACACATTCCTGGGGTCAGATACATCACATGATCACACTGACAGAACCACAGGCACATAGACACAGGCAACAGAGCATGCACAATGTCGGCACTAGTACAGTGTATATCCACCTTTCGCAGCAATGCAGGCTGCTATTCTCCCATGGAGACGATCGTAGAAATGCTGGATGTAGTCCTGTGGAACGGCTTGCCATGCCATTTCCACCTGGCGCCTCAGTTGGACCAGCGTTCGTTCTGGACGTGCAGACCGCGTGAGACGACGCGTCATCCAGTCCCAAACATGCTCAATGGGGGACAGATCCGGAGATCTTGCTGGCCAGGGTAGTTGACTTACACCTTCTAGAGCACGTTGGGTGGCACGGGATACATGCGGACGTGCATTGTCCTGTTCGAACAGCAAGTTCCCTTGCCGGTCTAGGAATGGTAGAAAGGTTGGGTTCGATGACGGTTTGGATGTACCGTGCACTATTCAGTGTCCCCTCGACGATCACCAGTGGTGTACGGCCAGTGTAGGAGATCGTTCCCCACACCATGATGACGGGTGTTGGCCCTGTGTGCCTCGGTCGTATGCAGTCCTGATTGTGGCGCTCACCTGCACGGCGCCAAACACGCATACGACCATCATTGGCACCAAGGCAGAAGCGACTCTCATCGCTGAAGACGACACGTCTCCATTCGTCCCTCCATTCACGCCTGTCGCGACACCACTGGAGGCGGGCTGCACGATGTTGGGGCGTGAGCGGAAGACGGCCTAACGGTGTGCGGGACCGTAGCCCAGCTTCATGGAGACGGTTGCGAATGGTCCTCGCCGATACACCAGGAGCAACAGTGTCCCTAATTTGCTGGGAAGTGGCGGTGCGGTCCCCTACGGCACTGCGTAGGATCCTACGGTCTTGGCGTGCATCCGTGCGTTGCTGCGGTCCGGTCCCAGGTCGACGGGCACGTGCACCATCCGCCGACCACTGGCGACAACATCGATGTACTGTGGAGACCTCACGCCCCACGTGTTGAGCAGTTCGGCGGTACGTCCACCCGGCCTCCCACATGCCCACTATACGCCCTCGCTCAAAGTCCGTCAACTGCACATACGGTTCACGTCCACGCTGTCGCGGCATGCTACCAGTGTTAAAGACTGCGATGGAGCTCCGTATGCCACGGCAAACTGGCTGACACTGACGGCGGCGGTGCACAAATGCTGCGCAGCTAGCGCCATTCGACGGCCAACACCGCGGTTCCTGGTGTGTCCGCTGTGCCGTGCGTGTGATCATTGCTTGTACAGCCCTCTCGCAGTGTCCGGAGCAAGTATGGTGGGTCTGACACACCGGTGTCAATGTGTTCTTTTTTCCATTTCCAGGAGTGTATGAATAGCTTGACGAGCAACTTGTATAGTCGCTACAATAGCAGATCACAGACTGATTGGCTTTCGGAGGACAGATAAACACACGAGCCATACCTGAGTTTTGTGTTTGCTTGCATTTTGTACAATAGGGCAGACTTTTGAGGAGACTCTTGTCCTGACGACAGAACGGTAGCTCTGATCTTGTTGCAGTTAGATTAACTCCGACACGTGTTATGTACGTGTCGTAACTCGGTAGCTATAAAATATAAAAATTCTTTACGTACGTCAGAAAAATCTCTGCATTGTCCACTATAACTTAAAATAAAGCGCACCTCTGTATATTTACATGTTACGTATTTATTTTTGGTGGCCTGTGTGAGCTGACTCACTCTCTGTATACGGTTCGTCCAATACATCTACATCTACATCTACATCTACATCCATACTCCGCAAGCCACCTGACGGTGTGTGGCGGAGGGTACCTTCAGTACCTCTATCGGTTCTCCCTACTATTCCAGTCTCGTATTGTTCGTGGAAAGAAGGATTGTCGGTATGCCTCTGTGTGGGCTCTAATCTCTCTGATTTTATCCTCATGGTCTCTTCGCGAGATATACGTAGGAGGGAGCAATATACTGCTTGACTCTTCGGTGAAGGTATGTTCTCGAAACTTTGACAAAAGCCCTTACCGAGCTACTGAGCGTCTCTCCTGCAGAGTCTTCCACTGGAGTTTATCTATCATCTCCGTAACGCTTTCGCGATTACTAAATGATCCTGTAACGAAGCGCGCTGCTCTCCATTGGATCTTCTCTATGTCTTGTATCAACCCTATCTGGTACGGATCCCACACTGCTGAGCAGTATTCAAGCAGTGGGCGAACAAGCGTACTGTAACCTACTTCCTTTGTTTTCGGATTGCATTTCCTTAGGATTCTTCCAATGAATCTCAGTCTGGCATCTGCTTTGCCGACAATCAACATTATATGATCATTCCATTTTAAATCACTCCTAATGCGTACTCCCAGATAATTTATGGTATTAACTGCTTCCAGTTGCTGACCTGCTATTTTGTAGCTAAATGATAAAGGATCTATCTTTCTGTGTATTCGCAGCACATTACACTTGTCTACATTGAGATTCAGTTGCCATTCCCTGCGCCATGCGTCAATTCGCTGCAGATCCTCCTGCATTTCAGTACAATTTTCCATTGTTACAACCTCCCGATACACCACAGCATCATCTGCAAAAAGCCTCAGTGAACTTCCGATGTCATCCACAAGGTCATTTATGTATATTGTGAATAGCAACGGTCCTATGACACTCCCCTGCGGCACACCTGAAATTACTCTTACTTCGGAAGACTTCTCTCCATTGAGAATAACATGCTGCGTCCTGTTATCTAGGAACTCCTCAATCCAATCACACAATTGGTCTGATAGTCCATATGCTCTTACTTTGTTGTTTAAACGACTGTGGGGAACTGTATCGAACGCCTTGCGGAAGTCAAGAAACACAGCATCTACCTGTGAACCCGTGTCTATGGCCCTCTGAGTCTCGTGGACGAATAGCGCGAGCTGGGTTTCACATGACCGTCTTTTTCGAAACCCATGCTGATTCCTACAGAGTAGATTTCTAGTCTCCAGAAAAGTCATTATACTCGAACACAATATGTGCCGAGGCTGATTTTATTTCTGCCGTACGTGCGCAGTGTTTGCGGTGGCAGCTTGAACTAACAACTGTACGGAACAGATACGCATTCGGTCATTCAGTTGTGTGCAGGTAGTGTAAAGCAGTGGAAATACACCATAGCGTATCGAAAGCGTTGTGTCACAAATCAAAATGGAGCAACATCTCTAAATCAAGTGTTCAAGACATTCTCCAGAATACTTTGAAGAAGAGAAAAGTGTGTGCAAAAGTTTTGCACACCTCTTCACTCCCGGACAAAAACAACGAACGTGGATGCCTGCCGCTCTTGACTGAAAAGCAGAATGTGTAAAATTATTTTCTAGAAAAATACCATCACAGTTGACGAGACTTGGTGTTATCAATGTGAACCTACCACAAACCTACAAAGCGCAGAAATTCACGTGAAGGGCCAACGCTTTGACGACATAGCCGACATGCATGCCAATGTGACGCCCGAGTTGAACGACAACACAATGAAAGACTTTTCTGAAAGCTTAAGATAGTTGTATGAATGTTCTGTGCGTTGGCCCTCACGTGAGGAGAGACTATATAGAACATCTGAAGCATTAAAACAACCATTTCAATGTTCCTCTATTTTTTTGCTAATCTAGTCTCGAAACTTTATGGACTGATGTGGTACTCATCTGTGAATGAGCGTTTCGTTCGCATGAATAACAGTTAAATAGGCAAATATCCCGTAAATTATTAATTCCATTCATTCTATTGTTGTGGAAGTTCAAAAATGGTTCAAATGGCTCTGAGCACTATGGATTTAACATCTGAGGTCATCAGTCACCTAGAACTTAGAACTACTTAAACCTAACTAACCTAAGGACATCACACACATCCATGCCCGGGGCAGGATTCGAATCTGCGACCGTAGCGGTCGCGCGGTTCCAGACTGAACCGCCTAGAACTGCTCGGCCACCTCGGCCGGCTGTTGTTTAAGTAATATAGGCAACACATAACGAACTAACTAACTCTCATGTGAATTTGGCATCCTCTGTCTCAAGGCCACCAGTAATTGCGTCTCTAAATATGCTTTTGTTGCCGAAAGTTGTAAGTTTTGGGAATGTTAATACGGACGTTTTGACGGAATTATTCGAATTTTAAAACAGTAATGCTTCTATTGTTATCAAAGGTTTGAAATTAGGCAGACGTCTAAATTTAGAATGACAATAAGAGAGTAAAATGTATTGGGTCATTCTTTTACAATCTGAACGTCATAGATGGTAAATGGCTCTGAGCACTATGGGACTTAACATCTGAGATCATCAGTCCCCTAGAAGTTAGAACTACTTAAACCTAACCAACCTAAGGACATCACACACATCCATACCCGAGGCAGGATTCGGACCTGCGACCGTAGCAGTTGCGCGGTTCTGGACCATAGATGGTAAAATATCTATCAAAAATTGTCTTCTTATTTCATAATAGGGACTAAACTTTAATGTAAAAGTTATTACTTTTCTTTCTGTTACGCTATGTTACCTATTAACAAATCAAACTTATAGCCTTATTTACAGTAATCTGAATTTTGAAAACCGCCTTATTATTTTTAAAGTGTTTCTATCGTACAGAAGTTCCAGCAATAATTATTTCCTTTTGGTACATATGAAGAGCCAAAGGCCTTGCCGCAGTGGTAACATCGATTACCGTCAGATCACCAAAGTTAAGCACTGTCAGGCCGGGCTAGTACTATCCGGTTTGCCGACCGCCGTTGGTAAGCGGGGTGCACTCAGACCTTGTGAGGCAAACTAAGGAGCTACTTGATTGAGAAGTAGCGGCTCCGGTCTCTTAAATTGACATACGGCCAGGAGTGCGGTGTGCCGACCACATGCCCCTCCATGTACGCATCCAGTGACGCCTGTGGGTGAGGATGACACGGCGGTCGGTCGGTACCGTTGGGCTTTCCAAGGCCTGTCCGGACAGAGTTTAGTTTTAGTTTACATTTGAAGGGCTGTGATAGATATTTCTCTCTTCTAATGAAATTAATCTCTATGTGCCTGCTTCCATAGCCGAAGCAACTAACGGACGTTGGTGTGGGTAGCAGTAGAACCAGAGGAAGGCTGTACTAATCCCATTGGTAGAAGAGATTTTCATCGCCAGACATTGGAGGGCAAGGAGAGGAAAGTTACACAGTTAGGGCTTCTAATCACCAAATGTGATCGCGCATCGTGGATAACATTCCAAACTTCTCCTAGTGTATAGGCGTACGTTAATTACGAGGATCTACTTGCATCTTCTCCTTGCTGCCTTTACTAACAGCGACACAAACTCACTGAAAAAGCGTTCAACAAATCAGCACCGTTATCAACATGACCCAGATTCGAAACTGATGAATTACCCACAGAAAGAAGAAGAATTTTACTCATTTATTTCACCATATTCCATTGAAATCCACCGAAGTAGATAATAACTAACGTGCTGCGAACTAACAACAGTACATCTGTTAATAACTAGGAGCTAATAGTATGTAACGTAACACAAGCACCAGTAGCTGGTGTAAAAAATATGATATTGTATTTAAACTGCGCCACTTTTACATAATATTCCTGTGCCGGTTTCAGAGTAACGGGTAAGTAGTGGAACTGAATTCATTCTACCTCAATGGACCCATATTTCTCGTTATGTACACTGGCCACTTGGCTTCTGCTCCTTATGCAAACAAATCATGCATTTGCACTCTTGTGTTACGTCTCTGTAAGTCTAATTTATGACTTCATCTTAGTGGCCATAGTTTACGGCTCAAAACTGGCTGCCTTCCCCCCCTCCCCTGACCCTCTCCTCAAGTCCAATTGGGTGATGGGAGCGTTATTTTATTGGCTGAATTAATATAACTTATGACGTCATCGGTTTCTAAGGCGTTTCCTCCACCAACAAAGTTGTAGCTTACAGCTACCACTGTAGGGAGCATCATGAAAGATACAGGGATTAGTGACCACAAGGTCGTAGCGAGACTAATCACCACAACATCCAAATCCACGAAAAATAAACACAAACTCTATCTACTTAAAAAGCAGACAAAAATTCGCTTGACGCCATCCTAAGAGATAGTCTCCACTCCTTCCCAAATAACCATGTTAGTGTAGCCCAGACGTGACTTAAATTCAAAGAAACAGTATCTGAGTTAACTGAACGATTATACCGAATAGCTTAATAAAAGATGTTACCGATCCTCCATGGTACACAAAACAAGTCAGTTCACTGTTACAGCGCGAACTTCAATGCGAGATGCTTTTAATAGCTTCAACACCGAAACTCTGCCTCAAAATGTGTCAGAAAATCGAAAGATTCTGATCGTACGTAAAGTACACTAGCTGAAAGACGCAATCAGTACCTTCACTGCGCGATAACAACGGTGACGTTAAGGATGACAGTGCGTGTAGCGAAGCAATTTAAATCACTTAATAAAGACGAGACCTCCGGTCCAGATTGTATACCAGTTAGTTTCCTTTCAGATTATGCTGACACAATAGCTCCATAATCAGCAATCATATAGAACCGCTCGTTCCTCGATATATCCGTACCTAAAGACTGGAAAGCTGCACGAGTCACACCAACGCTCAAGAAAGGAAATAGGAGTAATCCCCAGCCTTACAGAGCGATATAACTAACGTCGATTTGTAGTGGGCTTTTGGAACATGTACTGTTGAAACGTCCCCTTTGAAAAATTATACAAGACTGTGCTTAACCTGACACACAATATTTTTAGCGCAACGCAATGTGACTTTCAAAAATCCCTACAAAAGAATAGCCCTGACTAACATTAACCTGTACCTTTCACAAATCACTTACCTCACAAAAATCTTCGTTACTCGAACTACTGCACAGTGGGTCTACTCTGTGATGACCTACCTACCAATATTCTTCAAAACTTCGACTGACTCTGCTGTGGGTTTGCTCTGTTGTGGCCCATTACCTGTCTGCATGTCAAGAGTCAGCACTGTCTTTCTGTTGGAAGGACAACACTACTTCTTCAAGACTGCATGGAAATCCACTACTTCTGTGTGCAATTTCTTTTACTAATGGGACTTTGTGAAAAAAAAAACTGTAATTCCTATTATGATGAATGATTAGGATTATCTTTATGGACTGTGAGAAAATTTTAGCTTTTGACCAACATTGTATTAATAAGTGTATGCATTTGATATCTTTCTTACTGTAATTATGAAAAATTTTTTCAAATCTGTATTGGCCAGTGCCCAAAACAATTTGTAAAATTTTTTTTGGGGAGCATGGGGGCTATGTAAGTAGGCTGTTTATGTTTTCTTATTGGCAACGTTACGTAGCGCTCTGTATGAAAATCACTGGCTGTGCTGTGTGCAGTCTGTGGCTAGTTTGCATTGTTGTCTGCCATTGTAGTGTTGGGCAGCGGCAGCTGGACGTGAACAGCGCGTAGCGTTGCGCAGTTGGAGGTGAGCCGCCAGCAGTGGTGGATGTGGGGAGAGAAATGGCGGAGGTTTGATATTTGTAAAAAAAAAAATGGTTCAAATGGCTCTGAGCACTATGGGACTCAACTGCTGTGGTCATAAGTCCCCTAGAACTTAGAACTACTTAAACCTAACTAACCTAAGGACAGCACACAACACCCAGCCATCACGAGGCAGAGAAAATCCCTGACCCCGCCGGGAATCGAACCCGGGAACCCGGGCGTGGGAAGCGAGAACGCTACCGAACGACCACGAGATGCGGGCGATATTTGTAAAAAATGGTTGTCATGAACTGCTATATATATTATGATTATTAAGGTAAATACACTGTTTGTTCTCTATTAAAATCTTTCATTTGCTAACTATGCGTGTCAGTAGTTAGTGCCTTCCGTAGTTTGAATCTTTTATTTAGCTGGCAGTAGTGGCGCTCGCTGTATTGCAGTAGTTCCAGTAACGAAGATTTTTGTGAGGTAAGTAATTTGTGAAAGGTACAGGTTAATGTTAGTCAGGGCCATTCCTTTGTAGGGATTTCTGAAAGTCAGATTGCGTTGCGCTAAAAAATATTGTGTGTCAGTTTAAGCTCAGTCATGTATAAATTTTTCAAAGGGGACGTTTCACTGTATGCGAACATTATGACTTGCCTCGAAGAAAACTATTTATAGACAAACTGCTAACACGGCTTCGGAATATATCGTTCTTGCGAAAAAGAACTAGCTCTTTATTCTCACGGAGTAATGAGTGCTATCGACAAGGGATTTCATATTAATTCTTTATTTCTAGATTTCCCGTGGGCTTTTGACACCCGTTCCTCGCAAGAGACTTCTAATAAAATTGCGCGCCTATAGTGTGTCATCTCAGTTGTGCGACTGTATTCGTGATTTCCTGTCAGAAAGCTCACAGCACGTAGTAACTGACAGAAAACCATCGAGTGAAACAGAAGTGATATCCAGCGTTCCCAAAGGAAATGTTATAGACCCTATGATGTTCTTAACCCACATAAACGATTTAGGAGACAATATGAGCAGCCCTCTTCGACTGTTTGCAGATGATCCTGAGGCAGGCTATTCTACTATTTACCTAGGAATTGGAATTACGAACAATTTAAATTGTAACGATCGCTTAGATAACGTTGTGGGAAAGGCAAACCAAACAACGATTTATTGGCAGAACGTGTAGGAGATGCAACAGGTCTACTACAGAGACTGCCTGGACTACGCTTAGTCGTCCTCTGCTAAAGTACTACTTTGCTTTATGGGACCCTTGCCAAATGGGATTGATGGAAGACATCTAAAAATTTCAAAGGCAGGCAGCTCGTTTTGTATTATCACGAATTAGTGGAGAGTGTGTCACATCTACATCTGCATCTTCATGATTACTATGTAATTCACAATTAATTACATGGTGGAGGGTTCATCGAAGCATCTTCAAGCTATTTTTCTACAGTTCCAGTCTCGAACAGCTCGCGAGGAAAACATACATTTAAATCTTTCCGCGTAAGCTCTGATTTCTCTTATTTTATTATGATTATTATTTCTCCCTATTTAGGTGGGGCCAAAAAAAATGTTTTCACACTCTGAGGAGAGTGTGGGGATTGAAATTTCGTGAGAAGGTCCTGCCGCAACGAAAAACTCCTTTGTTTTAATGACTACCACTCCAATTCGCGTGTCATATCCGTGGCACTCTCTCCTCTACTTCACGATAGTTCAAAATGAGCTGCACTTCTTTGAACTTTTTCGATATCCTCCGTCGATCCTATCTGATGCGGATCTCACATCGCACTGCAATACTCCAAAAGAGGGCGGACAGGCGTGGTGTAAGCAGTCTCTTTAGTAGACCTGTCACATTTTCTTTAAGTGTTCTGCCAATAAATCGCAGTCTTTAGTTTTCTTTCCCCCACAACGTTATTTAAGTGATCGTTTCAATTTAAGTTATTAGTAATTGTAACCTTAAGTATTTAACTGAATTTACAGCCTTTAGATTTGTGTGCTTTATCCTGTTACCGAAATTTAGCGGATTTCTTTTAGAACTCATGTGGATGACTTCACACTTTTCATTATTTAGAGTCGATTGTCACTTTCGCGCCATAAAGATATCAGGTCTAAATTGTTTTGCAATTTGTTTTGGTCATCTGATGACTTTATAAAAAGGTAAATGGCAGCAACATCTGCAAACAATTCAATAGTCTGAAAGAGTTACTCAGAGTGTCCCCTAAATTGTACACTCCTGGAAATGGAAAAAAGAACACATTGACACCGGTGTGTCAGACCCACCATACTTGCTCCGGACACTGCGAGAGGGCTGTACAAGGAATGATCACACGCACGGCACAGCGGACACACCAGGAACCGCGGTGTTGGCCGTCGAATGGCGCTAGCTGCGCAGCATTTGTGCACCGCCGCCGTCAGTGTCAGCCAGTTTGCCGTGGCATACGGAGCTCCATCGCAGTCGTTAACACTGGTAGCATGCCGCGACAGCGTGGACGTGAACCGTATGTGCAGTTGACGGACTTTGAGCGAGGGCGTATAGTGGGCATGCGGGAGGCCGGGTGGACGTACCGCCGAATTGCTCAACACGTGGGGCGTGAGGTCTCCACAGTACATCGATGTTGTCGCCAGTGGTCGGCGGAAGGTGCACGTGCCCGTCAACCTGGGACCGGACCGCAGCGACGCACGGATGCACGCCAAGACCGTAGGATCCTACGCAGTGCCATAGGGGACCGCACCGCCACTTCCCAGCAAATTAGGGACACTGTTGCTCCTGGGGTATCGGCGAGGACCATTCGCAACCGTCTCCATGAAGCTGGGCTACGGTCCCGCACACCGTTAGGCCGTCTTCCGCAAACGCCCCAACATCGTGCAGCCCGCCTCCAGTGGTGTCGCGACAGGCGTGAATGGAGGGACGAATGGAGACGTGTCGTCTTCAGCGATGAGAGTCGCTTCTGCCTTGGTGCCAATGATGGTCGTATGCGTGTTTGGCGCCGTGCAGGTGAGCGCCACAATCAGGACTGCATACGACCGAGGCACACAGGGCCAACACCCGGCATCATGGTGTGGGGAGCGATCTCCTACACTGGCCGTACACCACTGGTGATCGTCGAGGGGACACTGAATAGTGCACGGTACATCCAAACCGTCATCGAACCCATCGTTCTACCATTCCTAGACTGGCAAGGGAACTTGCTGTTCCAACAGGACAATGCACGTCCGCATGTATCCCGTGCCACCCAACGTGTTCTAGAAGGTGTAAGTCAACTACCCTGACCAGCAAGATCTCCGGATCTGTCCCCCATTGAGCATGTTTGGGACTGGATGACGCGTCGTTTCACGCGGTCTGCACGTCCAGCACGAACGCTGGTCCAGCTGAGGCGCCAGGTGGAAATGGCATGGCAAGCCGTTCCACAGGACTACATCCAGCATCTCTACGATCGTCTCCATGGGAGAATAGCAGCCTGCATTGCTGCGAAAGGTGGATATACACTGTACTAGTGCCGACATTGTGCATGCTCTGTTGCCTGTGTCTATGTGCCTGTGGTTCTGTCAGTGTGATCATGTGATGTATCTGACCCCAGGAATGTGTCAATAAAGTTTCCCCTTCCTGGGACAATGAATTCACGGTGTTCTTATTTCAATTTCCAGGAGTGTATATGCTGCTGAGGATCAGCAAAGAACCCGTTACACTTTCTTGGCGAATGTAATTTGTTACTTTTGTTTTACTCGATGTCTTTCCGTCAGTTACTACACACTGCGACCTTTCTGACAGGAAATCACGAATCCAGTCGCACATCTAAGAGGATACTTCATAAGTAAGCAATTTGATCACACGTCGCTTGTAAGGAAATGTGTCAAAAGTCTTTTGGAAACAAAAATATGGAATCAATGTGACATCCCCTGTCCACAGCACTCACTACTTCGTGAGAATAAAGAGCTAGTCGTTTTTCACAAGAACGATATTTTCTGAATGCGTGTTGGCAATTTATCAATAAATACTTTTCGTCGAGGTGGTGCGTGTGATGGTACGTATAGAGCGCACAACAGCGAGGTCATCAGCGTCCGCACTCAATTAAAAGAGTATAAACGAGGGCATGAATTGTTAGAAGCATGGAATAAAATATAAATTAGAAAACAGAATCCGCAGCCATCCTGGGACTGGTCCACTCACACTGTCACACAAAACAGCGAAAGACGGATGCCTCAAAGCAGAGTGTGAGTAGGTAAAATACGTATGCTACAACCACACAACAACTAAAATGGTAGAACAAGGAACTGTGCCTACACGATCAATTTAAAATAAACGATGAAGCAACTATCATAGATACACGTTAAAACCATTTACCTGAGACACTATAGAGAAATCAGACATCTTCGCCTACTGCAAATCGACGTTAATAATATGCGTCTGTAATTCAGCGGATTGCACCTATTTCCTTTCTTGGGTATTGGCGTGACCTGTGCAACTTTACAGTCTTTAAATATCGATCTTTCGACGAACGAGCGGTTCTATATGATTGATAAGTATGGAGTTATTGTGTCAGCATACTCTGAAAGGAACCTGTCTTCTTTGGTGAAGGAATTTCGGGAAACTGTGTTTAGTAACTCTGCTTTAGTGGCACTGTCATCCGTAACATCGCCATTGTTATCGCACAGTGAAGGTATTGATGCATCTTTCCGCTTGTGTATTTCACATACGACCAAAATCTCTGGATTTTCTACCAGAGTTCAAGATAGAGTTTCGTAGTAGAAGTTATTAAAAGCATCTCGCATTGAAGTTCGGGCTAGATTTCTCGTTGCTGTAAAACTTCGCCCATGTTGGAGGTTTTGCGTTCTTTTAAATTTGGCATGCTTTTCCGTTGCTTCTGCAACAGTTTTCCGGTCTGTTTTGCGTACCTTGGGCGATCGGTACCATCTCCTATTAATTTATTTGTTATGTAACTCTCAATTGCCGTTGAGACTATTTGTTTGAATTTGAAACACATCTCGTCTACACTACATAGTCAGATTGGAAAGAATGGACATTATGGTATTCAGTCTCGCTACAAGAACCTTTTGGTGACTAATCCCTGTATCGGTCATGATGCGCCGTATTTGTTCAGGATTATTTGTTGCAAATAGGTCAAGTATGCTTTCGGAACGATTTATACTTCGTGTCGGCTCCTGAACTATTTGTTCAAAATAATTTTCTGAGAACGCAATCAGAAGGATTTCGGGCGACTTTTTGTGCCTACGACCGACTTTAAACATGTATTTTCACCAACAAATTGAAGATAGGTTGAAGTCGCTACCAATTACAACTGAACTAGTGGGGTATCTGTTCGAAATGAGATTCAAGTTTTCTTTGAACCGTTCAGCAACTTTATCATCTAAGTAGGAGGGGGGGGGGGGGGGTTCTGTAAAACGGACCAGTTATTAATTTATTCCGGTTGTCATGTATGAGTATAACCTATATCCATACTAATTAAATGGAACTATCTACCTCAATTACACTACAAACTAAACTACTTCTGACAGCAATAAACACTTCACCACCAACTGTATTTACTCTATCCTTTCTGAACACGGTTAGGTCCTTTGTAAAAATTTCCGCTGAACGTATTTCCAGCCTGAGCCAGATTTCCGTACTTATAAATATTTGAGCTTCAGCGATTTATATTAGTGCTTGGAGCTCTGGTTCTTTTCCAACACAGCTGCAACAATACCGATTGTTGTTAGGTCTACTTTCCTATGTGTTTCATGCACTCTGTTAGATTGATGCTCTTTCTGTCGTTTCCCGAGACCCTCTATCCAAAAAAACCTCCCAGTCCTCTCTGCACAGCCCACACTACCCTTGTAACCGCTTCCTCTATGTATTCGACCCCTGAACTGTTAAGCGGAACCCAGAAACCCACCACCCTATGGTGCAAGTCTAGGAATTTGCAGCCTACACGGTCTCAAAACCGTCTGAGCCTCTGATTCGTACGCTCCACTCGGCACTGTACCAAAGGAGACCGTCGGTTCTGTCGACGATGCGATAGATGATGAGCTCCGCCTTCATCTCGCAAGCAACACTGGCAGTCTTTACCACTTCAGCTAGCCGCCCGAAATCAGATAGAATGACTTCCGATCCAAAGTGACACATTTCTTTAGTTTCGACATGAGCCACCGTCTGCAGTTGACTGCACCACAGTCCGCAGCTCGTGGTCGTGCGGTAGCGATCTCGCTTCCCGCGCCCGGGTTCCCGGGTTCGATTCCCGGTGGGGTCAGGGATTTTCTCTGCCTCGTGATGACTGGGTGTTGTGTGATGTCCTTAGGTTAGATAGGTTTAAGTAGTTCTAAGTTCTAGGGGACTGATGACCATAGATGTTAAGTCCCATAGTGCTCAGAGCCATTTTTTTTGACTGCACCACACCCTGCGCTCTTCATGGATCCGGAAACAGCCTTTCCACGTCTGGAAAGACTCCTCCCGGTATGCCCAGAGAGTGCTCACTGGATTCATTCCCCTCCGTGGCAGCCATAACCCTAAGGGGCCAATTACGGATATGATAAGCGAGTTGGGATGGCAGTCGCTAAAGCAAAGGCGTTTCTCGCCGCGGTGAGATCTTTTCAAGAAATTTCAACCGCAAACATTTTCCTTTTGGTGGAAAGTTGGTACAACGCTACGACAAACGTCTAAGTCGGATCGGCGACTATGGAGATAAGCAGCTAGATGTTGTAGCTAACTGTTACAAATAAAACAGTTTTCATTTTCACTGTGGTTTCCATTTCGCGACCCATCGTTCCTTACTTTCCGAATAGCCTCGTAATAAAGTAAGAGAAATCAGACCTCGTACAGAATTATTCAAGCGGTCATTTTTACCACGCACTATAAGAGAGTGGAACGGTAGAGAAATATTCTGAAGATAGTTTGATGGAGCCACTTAAGTGTGAACTGCAGAGTAATCACGTAGATGTACATCTACATCTACATCTACATCTACATCTACATGGATACTTTGCAAATCACATTTAAGTGCCTGGCAGAGGGTTCATCGAACCACCTTCACAATTCTCTATTATTCCAATCTCGTATAGCGCGCGGAAAGAATGAACACCTATATCTTTCCGTACGAGCTCTGATTTCCCTTATTTTATCTTAGTGATCGTTCCTCGCTATGTAGGTCGGTGTCAATAAAATATTTTCGCATTCGGAGGAGATAGTTTGTGATTGGAATTTCGTGTCCAGCCCAAATCCTGTATCATTTCTGTGACATTCACTCCCATATTTCGCGATAGTACAAAACATGCTGCCTTTCTTTGAACTTTTCCGGTGTACTCCGCCAGTCCTATCTGGTAAGCATCCCACACCGAGCAGCAGTATTCTAAAAGAGGACGGACAAGCGTAGTGTAGGCAGTCTCCTTAGTAGATCTGTTACATTTTCTAAGTGTCCTGCCAATAAAACGCAGTCTTTGGTTAGCCTTCCCCACAACATTTTCTATGTGTTCCGTCCAGTTTAAGTTGTTCGTAATTGTAATACCTAGGTATTTAGTCGAATTTACGGCTTTTAGATTAGACTGATTTATCGTGTAACCGACGTTTAACGAATTACTTTTAGATGAAAATTAGCCCAGGGCTAATAATACTATTGAAAAATCTACACAAAAATCACACTTGTGTGCACTTCTGCTGCTGCTATTCCATCTAGGTGATCTCAAATGCTAAAAAGTCTTCTACCATGTTTCCTGCTGATGCTAGTGTAAGCCCCTCATCTTTTTCATGAAAATCTTAAAAGACTTCTATGTTCTGTGTGACCTGACGAATGCTGTCACTTGATTTCGTGATAGTTTTGACCTGGTAGCCTGATCTAACTTTAACAGTTGCCTTCCATCTGTCTCATGAGATTTACCGTGAAGAAAGATTCTTTACTTCTGCTACATTTTATTATTGACATAGCCATAATTTCAGAATAAGGACATACACTCAAAATGTACTCCAATTTCATGTTTACAAAGTTACTGAAAACCTGGATATTTGAATTTCTGAAGAGTTTCGATACGAAGAAGATTATCTAAACACCAGTCAACACCCTACTCTATAAAGAATCGAATTCACATGTATAAAACTGTTTAAGCTTCTGATTACTTTACAGATGAGGTGATCTCTTAAATACACTGCTCAAAATAATTAGAGGGACAAGAATTTGATAGTGTGTGCCATCTACATATCCCATGATTAAGATATATAATGTGCCTCTTAGTCTTCCGACGTGTTTAATTAATTAGAACAATCCTCTACAATACGTGTGAAAGCTATGACTTAGTGGCAGTATTGAAACGTATCGTGTTATGTCAGAGAGTGAAACGGACGAGCAATGTCTCACTCTGCCATCTAATGGGCGTACGTAACGAGTGCGTCTCTGTGCTCTTTGTGTACGTTTCATCAGTCAACATGAGGCATCTGATTAAGTTAGGACGTGTAGGGCAGTGACATTACTTCAGGAAGGTTGGAATATTCGTGCACTGTCTACAGAGCTTAATGTGGCTTCATTTGTTGTTTGGAGGATTTAGAAACGATTTCGTGAAGTGGTACATACAGAACAAATACAGAACAAGGAAGAAAACGGGAAACATCGGCCAGAGGCGGCCGATGTGTGGTTAACTGTTGTCTACGCTGGCGCACTGCGACTGCCCGTGACCCACAAACTGATGTAAGAGCAGCAACTGCTTACAGTTTCAGTGACCAAACAATACGCAACGTATCCCGAGACACGTATCCTGCTCGGCACAGGAGAGATCGACTTCGATCTGCTGAGAAACGTGGGTACTGGCAGTTGCGCCACTGACGTAATGAATTGTTTTACCTATTCCGGTTAACACTATGAGCCGGACTTACACGTGTATGTCGTCGTCATGGTGAACGTTATAATGAAGCAGCAGTCCTGGAAATGGACAGATCTGGTTGTGGCTCAGTCATGGTGTCAGGTTGGCATCACAATTCATGGGCGATTGGTTCTTCAGATACTCGGAGGCCGACTTAATGCTCAGAGGTACGTCAACGAGATTGTCATGGGCCGTATTATGCCCACTGCAGCTTTAATGGGTCCCCAGTCTATTCTGAAACAAGAAATGTGAGAGCGCATTCAGCAGCAGCCACCATGGAAACGTTAAAGGACCTCGAGATTCAAAAATTAGACTTTCCTGCTCTTAGCTCTAGCCTCAGTCCTATTAAGCATGTATGGATTATAGTTGATAGACAAGTTCGGGTCTTTCCTGCAGCACCTCAGACTCTTCAACAACTTCCAGAGGTCCTTATTGAGGAGTGGAAAAAAAAATTCCACGTGAAAATGTTCACAGACTTGTCAGAAGCATGCCACAAAGATGTGAGGCGGTAATAGGGGCATATGGAGTGCCTACCAAATATCGAAATGTCTCTTTTTGTGTCTTGTGTGACTTAAGGAGTTTCCAATTTGGTTTACTGTGTTTAATTTTTGGCCTTAGTACCTACATGTGTGATGATAAGAGAACAGGGTGTGTAAATTTCTTTTAAATGAGGGTTTTATTTCCGGGCACAAGTTTGTTTCACTCCAAACATTCCTGAAAAAGTAATGCAGATACTTAAAATGTTGTTTTTCTAAATGTTTTGAGGAGAACATTTGATGTTAAGCATGTAAGCTATAAAAAGTTTAGAAAAGGTTTGATATTATGTGTAAAGTTTGTTGTAAATCGCTGAGTGCTTTCATTATTAAACACTGGATGAGTACAGTCTGGGTAATTTTTATCCCGTTTAAACCAAATCCTAGTTTTTCACGCATCTCAATGTTTATGACGTCATATCTCTTGACCGATGTGTCGTAGAATGATATAATTTAGCAGGTACATTCAGTGGTATATGCGGATACTATCCGCAAAATATGTTGTGAATAGAATTCATAGTAAATAAGCAATAAATTAAAAAGTAGTATTACAGCATGAACAGCGGAATGTAGTAAGCGGTAAACCTTCTTCCTTTCATCGTTTTGTGAAGGGTGCCAGCGAGAAAAAGATTCGTAAAGGTTTGAAATAATGTGTCATGTTTGTTGTAACTGGATGAATATAATCTGAGTATTTCCGCGTACTGAGTTACGCTACCGCAAGACATACACACACACAGTTTCTATCTGTTAACTTGTATTACTGAGTTAAATCACGAAATAATGTAGATAGAAAGGTACAAATTGGAGCACATACTTTAAACAACGGGTTTTACTGCAACCAAACAAAGTGCACAAAATGTCCAACTGATGGCACTTCATATGATACAAAAACAATAATGAGCGGAACAACTGATTTTTATCAAAGGCGACGTTTTTTTACAACAGATGCTTAATACGTCGGCCGTCATTCATCAGTAATACTTGTAGTCGTGGTACAATGTCGTGGACATCACTGTGCAGCGTATCAGTCTTTGTGGTGAGAAATAGTCGTCAGATGGTGTCTTTTAGCGTCCCTAATGAGGTAGGACTATCGCGGTAGACTTGCGACTTCGGGTAACGCCACAACCATATATTCATACTGTTTGAGATCTGGGGAGCTGGGAGGCCAAGCATGACGGACGTGGCGGTTCAGCACACGATTCTCACCAAATGGTGTGTACAGGAGATCTTCCACTCGTGTAGCAAGTGTTTATCCGGCTAGGCTAGGAGTGATCTGACCCCCTCTCTCACTAATGCTCATTTTATACACGATTCGCATGCGGCACCACTGACGAGAGTTGCTGTCCACTGTCATCTATTGGCCAGTTTTTGCACTCGCTTTTGGTTTCAAGAAAACTTCATGCCATTTCAGGCATGTGTGTCAATTTCTATATCTCTACCTACGTTATCCCGTGAATTACAGCATTTAAAAGTTAACGGAGTTTTGGGTCACACTGTGGTTCAAGCCATATCTCTCCCACTGGAAACAGTGGATGTCCATATGAAAGCGTGTTGCATGAATCAATCAGTCTTTACTCAACTGACAAATTAATACATGTTTCCGTAATACCCTTATTTTTCCCATGTATTCTCATAACAATGAGTTTTCGCCAATAATATTGGCACATGCTAAGTTTGTTTTGTATGCAGATGACGCAACGTTACAATAAACAGAAAAAAGTGTATACGTTTAGAACCCCCACTACAAACAGTTGAGAATGTGTAAAAAGTTTCTACCGTCCATATGGATATTACTCGAAAATAAATTCAATAGGGACGAACATACCGCAGAACCGGTGAAACGACTAAACAAATATTTATTCAGGAGATTTCCATTATTCAGGAACTCACAATTTCGTAAACTTATTAGCAGTCATAAAAAAATGTTGCTGTGTACAAAATATAGATTAAGAGCAAACTAAAGATTTTATTGGCGGCTGATTTATAGTATTTCATCGATAATTTCTTAATGGAAACGGTTCATGTGTGTATTATTAAAACCTCAAAAAACAGGAGTAACGATCAGTATGCAACTTACGCAAGTCCTCAGCGCAGTGACGGAACTATGTAAGGACTCCCAACGGCTTCTTTTAATTATTTTACTGCATCATTCACGATAATCGGTTGCAACAACCTTGGAATTACCTTGCGCACTGTAGCATTTACATTTTTGTGATAAGCTTCGTGAACATTTTTAATGGAATTATACAGGGTGAGTCACCTAACATTACCGCTGGATATATTTCGTAAACCACATCAAATACTGACGAATAGATTCCACAGACCGAACGTGAGGAGAGGGGCTAGTGTAATTGGTTAATACAAACCACAAAAAAATGCACGGAAGTATGTTTTTTAACACAAACCTACGTTTTTTTAAATGGAACCCCGTTAGTTTTCTTAGCACATCTAAACATATAAACAAATACGTAATCAGTGCCGTTTGTTGCATTGTAAAATGTTAATTACATCCGGAGATATTGTAACCTAAAGTTGACGCTTGAGGACCACTCCTCCGCTGTTCGATCGTGTGTATCGAAGAGCACCGAATTACGTAGGGATCCAAAGGGAACGGTGATGGACCTTAGGTACAGAAGAGACTGGAACAGCACATTATATCCACATGCTAACACCTTTTTATTGGTCTTTTTCACTGACGCACATGTACATTACCATGAGGGGTGAGGTACACGTTCGACGGGCGTTTCACAGGACGTGGAGGACGCATAAAATGGCCAGCCCGTTCTCCTGATCTTACACCTCTGGACTTCTTTCTGTGGGGTACGTTAAAGGAGAATGTGTACCGTGACGTGCCTACAGCCCCAGAGGATATGAAACAACGTATTGTGGCAGCCTACGGCGACATTACCCCAGATGTACTGCAGCGTGTACGACATTCATTACGCCAGAGATTGCAATTGTGTGCAGCAAATGTTGTCCACCACATTGAACATCTATTGGCCTGACATGTCGGGACACACTCTATTCCACTCCATAATTGAAAATGGAAACCACGTGTGTACGTGTACCTCACCCCTCATGGTAATGTACATGTGCGTCAGTGAAAAAGACCAATAAAAAGGTGTTAGCATGTGGACGTAATGTGCTGTTCCAGTCTCTTCTGTACCTACGGTCCATCACCGTTCCCTTTGGATCCCTACGTAATTCGGTGCTCTCCGATACACACGATCGAACAGCGGAGGAGTGGTACTCAAGCGTCAACTTTAGGTTACAATATCTCCAGATGTAATTAACATTTTAGAATGCAACAAACGGCACTGATAACGTATTTGTTTATAAGTTCAGATGTGCTAAGAAAACTAACGGGGTTCCATTTAAAAAAAACGTAGGTTTGTGGTAAAAAACATACTTCCGTGCATTTTTTTATGGTTTGTATTAACCAATTACACAGCCCCTCTCCTCACGTTCGGTCTGTGGAATCGATTCGTCAGTATTTGATGTGGTTTACGAAATATATCCAGCGGTAACGTTAGGTGACTCACCCTGTATAAAAAGTACTTCTTTGCACATCATTAACGGCCTTTCCCCTAGGGCATATGGAAAGAAAATTACCATATCATTGCTCTTGTAAGCACTATAGAAATGTATTATTTACTTCTGTTTCTGTGACATGTTCCAGACCTTCCATTATCTTCTAATTTTGAGTTTATGGAATTAACAGTATATATAAAACAATCGAATTTAATCTAATCATATCACGCCCACAAAATCTACAGCTCCAAGGGATAAACATATGAAGTAAAATACCTAGCCAACTAGTACAGTCATTCCTGTGAAAGAAAAAACCTAAAACCTCTATATGTTCTGTTAGGATGATTAACGTGTGATAACAGCCACGAGTATCGCACATGACGCTAGTTTTGAAACTGAAGGAAAATATCAACACACCGCAGGCACTTAAAACGCGGTTGAGGATCAGTTGCCGTTTGAAAAGGTGTGCGAGTACGAGAATCATGTGTTATCTTTCCTTTAGTGCAGTTCTAGTATTGGGATCCGTGCGACATCGAGTTGAAGAAGTGGACCACAGTCGTGCTGACATACTTGTTGCTTGCAAGTTCAGACAGGATGACAATATTACAGAAACGCTCTGGATCATACATAGGATTCTCTTGGGAATACCTGACACTCTTCTTGCAAAATGATACTACGCACACTTACAGAATCAATGTTTGAGACTGCAAGATGATTCTACTTTCTACGTTTCACGTCTCGCGTGAGGACCATAGATATAAGCTGAAGGAAATCAGAGGGACTCCGGAGGATGCTTCACGGTCGGCGGCACTCATTTCGAGCGGCAGCTGTGGCTCACGATTTTGTACGTATTACCTCAGTATCTCAAATGATGTTACACAAATTTAAACCTCTAAATAAATGCACACTATAATTGAATTCCAGCTAGTCATCATCCATTGTTGGAATATAAGTTTCCTCTAAACTTGTGTTCGTATTACGATATTGAGCTTTCCATGTCCAAGTATAGTCCAGCTCCGTACTGATGTTTTGAACTGATTTACCAGTAGGTTCATTTTGTCCACTTTCTGTCGGTTCTTGTGTCTGTGTGCCCCGCCCATTTTGTACAACACGGTCCAGTTACATTAATGTGACCACCTGTCAAAAGCGTGAATAACAATCTTTTGCTGCGCGGACATGCAGGAAGAGCCTCAGTGAGGTTCTCAAAGGTGCCGACAGGGATGAGGAGCTGTACCGACACCAGAGCTGTAGCGAGCTGCGCTAAGTTTCTCAGTTGACGATTTATGGCGCGAACATCCCAATCGAGGTCCTCCCCCAGATTCTCGACTGGGTTTAAATCCTGAGAGTTTGGCAGCCAGGGGAGTACGGTGACCTCATCCGGGTGCTCTTCGAACCACTCGTGTACACTTCGAGCTGTGTGACACATTGCATTGTCCTGCTGGTAAATGACATCGTGCAGAGGAAACACAGCGTAGAGCGGCGGACATGGTCCCCAGGATGGATACATACTTGTGTTTATTCACTGTGCCTTCCGGAATGACGAGATCCCCCAGGGAATGCCACGAAAACATTCCCCAGACTATAACGCTCCTTCTTCAGGCCTGGATCCTTCAGATGATTCTTGCAAGGCAGTACACACCAAAGGTCATCTATCTGATGGAGCATCTGTAAAGGTCACCTGTCACCACCCAGTGGACGCCCATTTGCTGTACAGGCGTGCAAATTCCAGCCTCCGTCGCCAATAAACAGCAGTCAGCACGGGGGTATTGAACCAGGCGCCTGTTGTTGAGGTCCTTACGCAGCAACGTTCGCTGAACGGTGGTCGTGGAGACTGTTGGTAGCCCATTGATTGATCTGGGGAGGTCAGCTGCTCAACAGGTGCACTTCTATTCGCCGTTACACATCTCCGCAACCGGCGTTTCCACCCCTGTTATCTATGGCCTGTGTGCACCACAGTTACCTCAGCGCCGGTTTTGGATGTGTCATTTTGTCATGCATTATACACTCATGCTCTTAAATTAAGGATAATGTTGATACATCGTGAAACAACGGTCTGGTGGCCGGTCTTCGGGTTTAAATCACCTCGGGGTATGAGCATGCGGTGCATTTGACCTCCGGTCGTCGCACGGTGGCGCTGGCAGCAGTCCACATACGCAGAGGTGTGTTCGTACATGTCAGAGTATGGTGCAGCGAGTAGGTGTGCAGACGTTTACAGACGTGCGAATGGAGACTGTGTGTTGAAAATGGCTCAAAGAACACATATTGATGACGTTATGAGGGGTAGAATACTAGGGCGACAGAAGGCTGGTCAAACACAGCACGGGCCCTCTGTGTGCCACAAAGTGTGATCTCAACGTTATGGCAACGACTCCAGTAGACAGGAAACGTGTACAGGCGCTACAGTACGGGACGTCCACGGTGTACGACACCACAAGAACACCGGTATCTCACCATCAGTGCCCGCAGACGGGCACGGAGTACTCAAGGTAGCCTTGCTCTGGACCTTACCGCAGCCACTGGAACAATTGTCTCCAGACACACAGTCTACAGACGACTGAACAGACATGGTTTATTCGCCTGGAGACCTGCAAGGTGCATTCCACTAACCCCTGGTCACAGGAGAGCCCGTAAATCCTGGTGTCAAGAACATAGTATACGATCATCGGAACAGTGGTCGCAGGATATGTTCACGGACGAGTCCAGGCATAGTCTGAACAGTGATTCTCGCCGGGTTTTCATCTGACGTAAACCAGGAACCAGATACCAACCCCTTAATGTCCTTGAAAGAGACCTGTATGGAGGTCGTGGTTTGATGGTGTGGGGTGGGATTATGATCGTTGCACGTACACCCCTGCAAGTCTTTGACAGAGGATCTGTAACAGGACAGGTGTACCGGGAGGTCATTTTGCACCAGTATGTCCGCCTTTAAAGAGGGGCAGTGGGTCCCACCTTCCTCCTGATGGATGATGGATGATGGAGGAGTACCTTGAAATAGAAGATATCAGGCGAATGGAGTGGCCTGCCTGTTCTCCAGATCTAAACCCCATCGAGCACGTCTGGGATGCTCTCGATCGACGTATCGTTGCGCGTCTTCAAACCCCTACGACACTTCAGGAACTCCGAGAGGCACTGGTGCAAGAATGGGAAGCTATACCACAGCAGCTGCTCGACCACCTGATCCAGAGTATGCCAACCCGTTGTGCGGCCCGTGTACGTGTGCATGGTGATCATATCCCATACTGATGTCGGGGTACATGCGCAGGAAACAGTGGAATTTTGTAGCACATGTGTTTCTGGACGGTTTTCTCAACTTATCACCAATACCGTGGACTTACAGATCTGTGTCGTGTGTGTTCCCTATGTGCCTATGCTATTAGTGCCAGTTTTGTGTAGAGCCACGTTGTGTGACATTACATTCTACAATTATCCTTAATTTATGATGCATGAGTGTATATTAAGCGACCACGATGTAACTGCATTTGGTCTGAGGTGGCTGTTATCGGAATCATTGGAGAACGTTACGGGAAACAAGTACAGTGGTGACTAAGGAAAACGCATCGAACTTTGAAATATTTCGTATATTATCAAGTGTTTCAGCGTGACCTCGTGAAATATCACGATAATCCGACAGAAGCTCCCTCACCCCCAGATGCAATAACATTGTCGTCGACTAGTACTTTAACCACGGACGCACGCGAACATTTACGAATTTATCCGTTTCGGAAATGATTCCAACCTTGGCCGGAATCCAATGATCGTGCCCTTTTGGACATCAGATAAATCTCTCCGTAACGACAGGGAATGGACTGTTTCCCGCGTCTCCCTCCTCCCCCCTCCCCCTGCCTCCCGATACGCTTTATATATCCTCCGCTGCTAGTGCTGCCAGCTGCCGTCTGTGAGTGATTTTGGCACATTGGCGTCGAACACAGGCGGTGTGACTTGACCGCGTATAACAGCAGTTCAAAATGGCTCTGATCCGAGTGACTTCACCTGTCCCCCACCCACGCCCAGCGTGGTGGTTTTAATTCTACTTTACCGAGTACATTTCTACTCGCCACGGATGCCTGAGATCCGGTATCGAATAAAAATTTGCACGGTCTGCCCCTCACCAAGCCGGTCAGAAAAAAGTCTGCCACTGATTCTGCACTAGCATTAATCCTTACCGGGGGTGTTCCACAGTGGACACACCACCCCCTGCCCCATTTAACTGAGGGGGGTGAGGCCCACCTTGCGGTTTCCTATCATGTTTCTGCCAGGACCCATTGCAACTACGCTCCCGATGACCCTGCCGCCTGCCGTGAGGCTGGCGCATCGCGCACTGAAACACACTAAATCACAATTTCGCACCATATTTCCTAAAAATAGCTCCTTGACCTCTACAGTGCCTTTAAGTTTCATTGTTCACAGCCACGAGTTGAGCTACCTCACTCCCCTTACGTTTCACTCATACACTCCTGGAAATTGAAATAAGAACACCGTGAATTCATTGTCCCAGGAAGGGGAAACTTTATTGACACATTCCTGGGGTCAGATACATCACATGATCACACTGACAGAACCACAGGCACATAGACACAGGCAACAGAGCATGCACAATGTCGGCACTAGTACAGTGTATATCCACCTTTCGCAGCAATGCAGGCTGCTATTCTCCCATGGAGACGATCGTAGAGATGCTGGATGTAGTCCTGTGGAACGGCTTGCCATGCCATTTCCACCTGACGCCTCAGTTGGACCAGCGTTCGTGCTGGACGTGCAGACCGCGTGAGACGACGCTTCATCCAGTCCCAAACATGCTCAATGGGGGACAGATCCGGAGATCTTGCTGGCCAGGGTAGTTGACTACACCTTCTAGAGCACGTTGGGTGGTACGGGATACATGCGGACGTGCATTGCCCTGTTGGAACAGCAAGTTCCCTTGCCGGTCTAGGAATGGTAGAACGATGGGTTCGATGACGGTTTGGATGTACCGTGCACTATTCAGTGTCCCCTCGACGATCACCAGTGGTGTACGGCCAGTGTAGGAGATCGCTCCCCACACCATGATGCCGGGTGTTGGCCCTGTGTGCCTCGGTCGTATGCAGTCCTGATTGTGGCGCTCACCTACATGGCGCCAAACACGCATACGACCATCATTGGCACCAAGGCAGAAGCGACTCTCATCGCTGAAGACGACACGTCTCCATTCGTCCCTCCATTCACGCCTGTCGCGACACCACTGGAGGCGGGCTGCACGATGTTGGGGCGTGAGCGGAAGACGGCCTAACGGTGTGCGGGACCGTAGCCCAGCTTCATGGAGACGGTTGCGAATGGTCCTCGCCGATACCCCAGGAGCAACAGTGTCCCTAATTTGCTGGGAAGTGGCGGTGCGGTCCCCTACGGCACTGCGTAGGATCCTACGGTCTTGGCGTGCATCCGTGCGTCGCTGCGGTCCGGTCCCAGGTCGACGGGCACGTGCACCTTCCGCCGACCACTGGCGACAACATCGATGTACTGTGGAGACCTCACGCCCCACGTGTTGAGCAATTCGGCGGTACGTCCACCCGGCCTCCCGCATGCCCACTATACGACCTCGCTCAAAGTCCGTCAACTGCACATACGGTTCACGTCCACGCTGTCGCGGCATGCTACCAGTGTTAAAGACTGCGATGGAGCTCCGTATGCCACGGCAAACTGGCTGACACTGACGGCGGCGGTGCACAAATGCTGCGCAGCCAGCGCCATTCGACGGCCAACACCGCGGTTCCTGGTGTGTCCGCTGTGCCGTGCGTGTGATCATTGCTTGTACAGCCCTCTCGCAGTGTCCGGAGCAAGTATGGTGGGTCTGACACACCGGTGTCAATGTGTTCTTTTTTCCATTTCCAGGAGTGTATTTATACATCTACTTCAATACCCTGCAACCCACCTGACCGTGTTTGGCGGAGGTTACGTCTAGTACCACTAACTGATCCCCCCTTCACAGGTACATTCGCGAATGGCGCGTGGGAAGAATGACTGTCAGTAAGCCTCTATATCAGCTCCAGCTTCTTTAATTTTCTCATTTCTAGAAATTTCGATAGTAAACTTTGCGTGATGGGCAACGCATCTCTTGTAGCGTCTACCAATGGAGTTTTTTGAGTACCTCTTCTGTAACGCTTTTGTGCGGACTGAACGATCCCGTGACGAAATGCGCCGGTCTTCTTCGTTGGATCGTCTCTATCTTTTCTTCCAGTCCTGTCTGGTGAGGGTGTCATACTGATGAACAATATTCAATAATCGGTCGAACAAGCATCCTATAAGAGTTTCTTAGTTAACTTTCTTTCTATGAATCTCAGTCTGGCCTCTGCTTTTCCTACTATTTGCTTTAAGTGATCAAACTAAAAGTCCCCTCCGGGCAGATATTTCTAGATAGTTAACGGTATTTAATTTTTCGACAAAATGTTTGCTGCAGTGTCCAATTTCCATAGCAGTTATACAAATATTAGTTTGTAAACAAAGTACCATTTTCACGTTTTGTTTATCCTCCTCAATCCTTATGTAGCATATATATTACATGCAAGTTTTATTTTTTTCTGTTTCAGAGAACGAACTAAACTCGCTACGCCCGAATTCAGCATATACATTACACTATGTACTTTTTGTGTATCACTAGCTTGTTGGATGTTCGCAGCAGGTGATAGTGTCTGCTTGAAGAAAGCATTTCTTCGGGAAATAATTTACGTCTTTTTTAGTAATTTTGGATTACATTATGTTTAGAATTTGATGTAATATCCCAGTTCACCTTACTGTGTCGAATAAGTGTCTATTTATTACATCACGGCATGCAATAATATTTGTTTTCAATGTATCGCTGTGTCTATATTCATCAACGACCTATACTTTAACATTTAAGCGGCACTGTTTTCATAATTTTTGTGTGTGTGACATCGAGCTTTATTAATATTGTACATAGTTCAGCTATTTTCTAAAATAAATAGTATGCACTTTGATCATGTCCTAAAATTGGTGAATCAGACCAGTTTTTAAAATTCAGTAATTTAGTTTTATTTTTTAGCAGGACAATGCACTGACCACCAATTCAGGACTGTGGCAGTTAGGAAAGTTTTTTTGTGTTCAGTTTGCCGGCCGAGGTGGCCGAGCGGTTCTTGGCGCTACAGTCTGGAACCGCGCGACCCCTACTGTCGCAGGTTCGAATCCTACCTCGGACATGGATGTGTGTGATGTCCTTAGGTTAGTTAAGTTTAAGTAGTTCTAAGTTCTAGGGGACTGATGACCTCAGAAGTTAAGTCCCATAGTGCTCAGAGCCACTTTTTTGGTTCAGTTTCTCAAAGTAAATCGAAAATACTTTCATTCTACTGTTTTTTCATTCCGTGTCTATCTTCTCAAAATTTTCTATTGGCCCAAGTACGCGTCTTTGTCAACAGTCCCAGTTCTATCATTGATTATCCTCACTGACTTCTTTCCATCATACTGATTACCTATCGTTGACACAACAAATACGCTTTAATGAATCATGATACGTAGTTTTAATATGCGTAGATTCAAATGTCACAGTGATTTTATTTTTTTAAATTAGAGTGACTCATTGTAGTATTTGATTAGGGCATTGTAGTAGAGACGGTGCCTCCCGTGGTTGCAAGTTGCGGTAGCTCTTGGAAAATGGACAAACACGCGTACATAGTATGAGAGAACTAGAAGGCCGCGCGGGGTAGCCGTGCGTTATGAGGCGCCTTTTCACGGTCCGTGCGGTTCTCCCCGTCGGAGGTTGAGTCCTCCCTCGGGCATGGGTGTGTGTGAGTTGTCCATAGCGTAAGTTAGCTTAAGGGGCTCCGGAAAGGCTCAAAATCATGAAAAGTTCAATTTTTACTTTTTTGCGTTTTCTGAATCTGCAGACTATTACCTCTTAATAGATATATAATTTATTCAATTCCGAAGACTACAACTATTTTTAATTTTTTTTTTTTTTGAAATGAGTTCTACATGGGCGTGACCCACTGTGGCGCTGTTAAACTGCTGTCAAATGGTGTTATTATTAACGTCCGTGTTCATCAGGTACATTTTAGTGATGTGAGATAAAGTATGTGTTGTGGCTAACCTGTGATGGTTCAATATATATCGCTGGTGTGATTGTCGATTGTTTCATGTTTATTTACTCTGTCGTTATCTCGAAAATATTCGTAATTAATTCTGTTTCTTGAGTCTCTGTTTTGTTGAAGTATAATAATGAGTAAAAGTAAAGTTGCTGTTGCGACTTTCAATGATGGCAACATTGTAAGGTGCAAGGTATTTAGAAATATGGGAATGAAGATAGGTTCTAACATGGTACGAGCGATGCTTGCTCTAGACAAGGAACGCCTTCGGGCTGCAGACAGGGCTGTAAAGAGTCTAGAAATACAAGCAAGAGTAAACAGGAGGAGGAACAAGAGGAAGCTGGAGGAGGAGTTTGCAGAGGATGAAGATAATCCATCCTATGGACCTGGAATGCACTAAAAAGTTAATCCAATCTTTGTCGCTCGATTCCCAAAACTTTTATTTTCTCATACTAATTACATGTTTTCTAAGGATCTTCCAAACATATTTGTTTCAAACTTTCAGTAAATGTTACACAGTACCTTCTGCATAATTTAACACAGCCTTTTTCCACAAAACTGTATATTTTTGAATATATAAATAAAAAATTGCAAAAAAATGTTGTGAATTTTCATTACAATTGAAAAAAAATCATCTTTAATAACTGAACTAAAATTTTGTAAAATCCCTGTGTTAAGTTGTAGCCCATGTTCCAATAAATAATCTGTAAAAAGTTCAACTTCCTACCTCAAATAGTCTGTGAGGAAAGATGTCATTTATAAACGTTATTTTAACATTGCAAGTATAGGGCGTTCCGGACCCCCTTAAGTAGTGTGTAGGCTTAGGGACCGATGACCTAAGTAGTTTGGTCCCATAAGACCTCACCACGAGAGGACTAGAAAAAGAAAGTTACACATGTCGTCTTATGCTAAGACCATTGCGCAACAAATGGTTCAAATGGCTCTGAGCACTATGGGACTCAACTGCTGAGGTCATTTGTCCCCTAGAACTTAGAACTAGTTAAACCTAACTAACCTAAGGACATCACAAACATCCATGCCCGAGGCAGGATTCGAACCTGCGACCGTAGCGGTCTTGCGGTTCCAGACTGCAGCGCCTCTAACCGCACGGCCACTTCGGCCGGCCATTGCGCAACAAAAGTGGTGCATTGTCAGGACTGAGTACATGTTCGGGCTTTTCTGCTGAGAGACTTCTGTCATGGGACGGATAACAGGTGCCTCACAGTGTGAGAATAGAATGGAAACGTACTCCAAACGCGATGTACAGGGGGGCAGTCGATTCTTGGGGGCAAAATGTCGAAACTGCAGACCGATTCACACTGAAATTCTAGCGGTGTAGGAACAAAATGCAATGTCACGTCCATCCGCAGTGAAATGGCGGCAACAATTTGACCAAGTCCGCGCAGGCGTGGGTGAGACAGTCCAGATTTCCACCACACGTTTTTCATCTTGATGGCAAGCTGAAAGAACATCCGGGGAAAAGAAATTTTCCAACGATGAGGACGTTCACATAGCGGTTTTCGAATGACTCCGTGACCAATGAGCGGATTTCTGTCTTCGCGAAACAGAACGATTAGTAGAACGTTCCCAGTCGTTATTTACATGGACTTCGTGACCATAAAGACTAAAGATGTGGAAATTTAACAATGTATTTTTTTTCAAGCTTTAATAGTTTTCACATGAAAAGATCGAAGACATTACTTTGCAGCACGCCCTCGTTCATGACCACGCAATACATATTTATACTTGCGCATGCACTATTACTGCAAAAAATGGTTCAAATGGCTCTGAGAACTATGGGACGTAACTTCTGAGGTCACCAGTCGCCTAGAACTTAGAACTACTTAAACCTAACTAACCTAAGGACATCACACACATCCATGCCCGAGGCAGGATTCGAACCTGCGAACGTAGCGGTCGCGCGGTTCCAGACTGTAGCGCCTAGAACCGCTCTGCCACTCCGGCCGGCTATTACTGCAAGTTTAAAGAAGGATACGAGTTCAGCACCAGTAAGATCGATATAATGTATAATCGGTATTATTTATTTGAATGCGCCAGCATCAAAACATCCTACCACCCAGAATTACAAAATGGCTCTGAGCACTATGGGACTCAACTGCTGTGGTCATCAGTCCCCTAGAACTTAGAACTAATTAAACCGATCTAACCTAAGGACATCACACACATCCATGCCCGAGGCACGATTCGAACCTGCGACCGTAGCAGCCCCAGAATTACACAACGTATCGTTGCACGCTACTGTCACTATACAGTACAGCGTAGCACGAATAGCTATGGCGCAGTGCAACAGTCGGATATTACGTTCAACCATTTAACATACACACATGTACCTTTGACTCGTGGAAGTAGTCATGAAATTTTGCAGGTACTAGCTAAGTATAAGTACAAAATTCGATGATATAACTAATGTGATTGACATCCTGAAAATATTATACGCATCCTTTAATCTTTCCCTTTACAGTTGTGATGGAGATTAAATGATATACTGCAATCATTTTCTCGCCTGTCTGTTCCATTTTAAGGTTTGTGTTAAAAGAAATAATGTTGATTTTCTTCCTTAAACACCAAAATTTCTCCATCTCTTCTATTTCGCCGTTGGTACCTTGCAGGCCTTAGAAGGACATTGAGTCCTGCGCTTATTAAACAATTCTCTAATCTTCATCCCGTAGCAGTACTGTACTTGCTGGCAACCCCGAACGATAGTCACCCTGGCGACAAACACACGAAATTGCTACCGTCACTGTAAAATGTTTGACTCTGTTGACGGAACCACAACCTCGCCTCTGCTTGCGTCGCTTCATCAATACGAGTATTAAGGTTAAGTCCTTGATGGAATTCTTTAAGTTTTTGAGACAGATAGTGTAGACTGGGACCGAGTCGGGACAGTATGGAAGATTATCGATGACAGTGAACCCAAAGCATCGGATGGTTGCAGATGTCGCAGCGCTCGTGTGTGTTCTGACATGGTCACACTGAAGGAGTGGGTGTTGCATGTGTGGACGAAAGCATCGAATTCGAAAATCGATTACAGCGCGCTGTTTCTCACGCAACAACATAGTTACGTTACACACCGCCGTAATTATGCACTACAACTCTTAACCTTCTAGTGGCAGAGGGCTGCAAATATGTAAACATGAAGATTAAATTTGTAGAATGTTAGTAACGTTTGTTTTATCTGAAAAGCTTTAAGAGTGTTCACATAAAAAATCAGACACATTACTTTTCAGCATGCCCTCGTAAATAAGAAACGAATGAGAAAGAGAATAAGTGAATTGATGGTGCAGCAAACAGCCCTGAGTGGTGACAGTTCCTTCGTTTACAACCTGCGGTACTTCATATTTAGTTCGAAGAGTTTTTATGTAACCACTCTGTAGAAATAAAGAACAGGATATTAAATACCACTCGGAGAGGACATTACGTGGAAGAAAGAGGGAAGGTTAGAGTTTCACCTCCAGTTGACATCGAGGTCGTTAGAGATAGATCAACAATTCAAAAGCCGGAGGATGGGTATGGAAATTTGCTAAGGCATTGGCAAAAGAAAGATTTCCTGTAATCCAATGACGTGATTCAGAAAAAGCATGCTACATCTAAATCAGAATGGCCGACCAGGGGTTTGAATTCTGTTCCTTCCAAATGGAGGTCTCGTGTGTTTACGACTTTGCCACCTCGGTCGGCGGGGAGACATTGTTCCATGAAATGGATATGGGAGACTCTGTGGTACTCATCTGAAATAATTTGGCGGAGCTGTGGAGAATCGTAAGGCAGCTGCCAGACAGGGATTGGAACGGTAGTGAAGGTGATGTGTGTGGAAAGCACGCGTTGGCGCCGGCGCTGAGGCGCTGACGTGGACGCGCCAACAGCTGATCCGGGCCACCCCCCCCCCCTCCCCCTCAGCCCTCTCTCCCCACCTAATGATAACCGTGGCCGCCGAGCTGAGCTCAAACTGCGCGAGCTCAACTGCGATTTGGAAAATTACTTATAATGAGGACAAAAGTCGTTTGGGGTCTGGGCTCGGGAGATTATACTCATTAGCCGCGCCACTGTCCGAGCTGCAAACATTGGGCTGCACGCCTGCTCGCCGCCTAGCCGTAGCTGCTGCCATATGCCACGGAAGTTCTTTCTCTACGGGAACGTATCTTAGCAGTTTTAGTGTCATTTGCTATGCTGAGGACTGCCAGACTTTTGACTGTTTAGCGACTAATGTTACTGTAACGGATAATACCACACCATGGACAAATAAGTGAAGAAAATGCGCAAATTCCTGTAGATCGAATTTTCAATAAGTGCTAGGATGACCCTACTTAGACTTGTGATTTCGTTTAAAAGCGTTTATTTACCGTAACACACAGTAGAGAGTTTTTTTTCTATAAACGATAGAAATATCATACTTTCAATACTTCGTACACATGTTTTTTTTAATAATCATTTTGGATCGTAATGAGCGGGTATTAACTCCTCTGGTATTTCAAATACGGAGATTTTTGGCGTAGTCGTTAGAAATAACGGTCAAATTGACAGAATAAGCGAAAGCTATTTCTCTGACCTGCAGTAGGAACAGGAATGAACATTATTTTAAAACTAAAAGATGCTGCAAGGAAGTCTTCCCTGGTTTGCAATTGCAGAATTCATTTTACGTCTAGTATGTAGTCCAACATTTGTAATGTGTAGTGTTTGTCACTTATTTACTGCATCACAAATTTCAGACCGAAAAAGACTTAACTCTTTCGCAATATACCCCAAGAAACAGAAACATACTCTCATTGCCATTTGTATTTCATTCGATTCGTACTGTCATTACATTCTACAGCTGACAAGGTCTATTTACTGATCACGCCAACGTTTTCTCGACATGCTGCACAGGTGGAAACTTGTTCTTTTTGTGCCGTAACAACAACGACCGAGCGGCCGTTAAGTGGAAAGTGGGGCTCGGCGTGAGGCAGGAATTCCGGGAGCGGCCCATTTTACTTGCCGGAGGTCATGTCGCGGGCAAGGAGCACGCGACGGCCGCTGTTTAATTTTGCACGTGTGCAGGCCAGCGGACTCGCACCTGTTGCGGGCCCCAGCGCGCGGGGATCATGTTTTCAGGACGCTCTCTACACCACAAATTGCTGCCTATAATATCAGCCAAAAGGTACGGCATCGAGTTATTATCATTATTATTATAGTTAGTTAAAGGTTTTTGATGCCCAGTACTGCGTTCATGTTGTTCGAGTTACTTTGATCGTGATTGCACTGCCCCCCACTTTTATAAGTAATAACCGTAAGAAGATTAGACTATTACATGCATAATGGTAAAGGGGTAAAATTATGTTTTTGAAACTAAAAAAGAGAGAAAAGGCGCGTTATTTTTGTTCGGGAAGGTTTTAGCCCGAGTGTCAGTAGTGCAGGACGCAGTGCAAAGGCTCGACGTGCTCCCGCCTGGCTGTGCTTTGGCGCGGCGGCGCGTCGGTTCGACGCCCGGATGCACCATGCGGGGCTGCATATCTTCTTCTCCGGGGCTCCTTATCGACACTGGTTGTGTAAGTCTGGTAGCTGCACTCTCTGCCTTCTGCACATTCTGTGAGCTCTGTACATCACTCAACTGTGCGCAGAAATGAGTATGTTCTCGTATAGCTAACTGGCGTCAGTGTTATGGTGACAACCTCTTCGCGGTTCTTCTGTAGCGTATATAGCCTGTTAAATGAAAATAGTGCTCCTTGAAGAGGGTTCGAGCTGTTGAAAAAGGGGTGGGAGTAGCTTATTGTTTCCTTAGTATCTCCCGTAGGGGCGACGCAGATTCATTAAGTAGTAGTTTTCTTATTTATTTGTCCGTAAGAAGAAATAATGTTTTATGTTTTGGACCCTCCTGCATAAGTTTATCTAACACTGTTGTTCGTACAGGTCTCGATATATACTGAAGGAGATAGCTAGCAGCACTTCGTTCTTATTATGGAAGCGAAGTTGTTTACAGATTCGTTTGTGGCGTTTTAGAGTTGCTACCTAGCTGCAGATTGTTAAGAGAAACAACAGCTACGTTTTCATGTAATATTTCTGACGTTCTTACGCGTGAGCTATTCTATTCTTCATCCGAACTACAGCGAAAGAAACGAAGAAAAATGTTTAAATATTTTTCAGTTGAAGAAGCATCCTACGCATAGCTTCGTACAAGCATCTACATATATTTATTGAACCTATGTGAAATGTCCAGGATATTTTGTTCTGGCTTTTACATATAAGGTCAGCATTTAATTTTTTTACACAGAAATAGAGTATTGTAGATATTGCTGCAGAATACGAAAAATTGTTAATGAATTATTTTGTTGGAATTCGCCGCAAACCTTAGGAAACTTCAAATTTAGGATTTGCTTTTAAGTTAGTTATTAAATTACCTAGATAAAAAGGAAATGTACTAGTACAGGTAAATACTTACGCCTCGATATCTAGACTGAATTATGACATTCAGTATTTGTCAATCCCTTTTTAAGTCTTCCTGATGAGTTTATTTATTGTAATAATACACTTACGGTTTTCGTAACAACACAAACTTCAACTGAGTTTCTTAGTTTCTTTGCATACAACATGGCCTGTAAACATGAGTGTTCTGTTAACATGCTACTCGAATATTTGTAATGTTTATGTTCTGTCGCTTTATGGTGAAACTATCGTCGATTTTAACAGGTGCTTTGGTCAATCGTACTTTCGAAAAGATACCTGATCTTTGCATTTATTATGGCAGGAAGTCTTACTTTTTTCAGACATACTCTTATGATGCAGTAAGTTTTTTGTTTTTGTTATTATTGGCATTTGGCCATCGCCATAGAGCCATCCATCGTAATAACTTATTCTCGCAATTGATATTTACCGAACAATAACGTTAATTTAGGGTCTAATATAGATAATATGGGTAGATTTAGTGAATACCCTCATGTTCGCGTTTTCTCTGACTACTTTTCTTGTAGTACGAACGTCACTATGTCTTGTACCGCTAAAGAAAAAATGGCTATAGATTTTGTAACCTTGTTTACTGTCAAAGTAATCTAGAAATTTGAAACATTGTTTGTTGTCACTTTCCTCGTCTTGTGATCAAACTAACACAGTTTTTTTCATTGTTTCCAAATCTTACTCAATATTTGTCTGGTAAAATTAGTATCAAAATAGATTTTGAATTCATCATTTTACTATAAAATTTTATAATGCACTAACGTATAAAATACAAAGTTTAAATAAATATTTACGCAGATGCTAAAGACAGATGAATATTTCTTCAAATAGTGAGCCAGGAAAAATTACATTGAAAGAAGATTCAAATGAAAAACACCTTGTTTTGAAGACATTGAAGGATTCAAGCCTGGAAAATATTTATACTTCAGCAGCATAGAAAAAGTGTTAATAATAAAATAGACATTTCTCGATGATAAGGTGGTTAGCAGTGTATAGGATCTGTTATTTTGAGAACTCTGTTTTGTAAAATATCGTGAAATGTGGTACCCTTATTTACGTCTATGAGTCAATGATTCTCTCCTCAAATATGAAACAAATATTAGGATCAGCTGCTTAAAATGATCTCAGGTATTCATACATACTATAGTTGTGCTCGAGTGGCGAAATTACTTTCAGGTGAATGTAAATTACATCCACCTCAGTGTATTTTTTGAAGGCGTGTCAAGATACACACAAAAATAGTTTGAATATCACTACATTCAGTGTTATAAGTAAAACTTTATTTTTAGTTTAAAATCCCGAAATAGCCACAGAATTTATGGATTCGCTTTAAGCTCGTACGTAAAATGATTTCTTAGGCCTGGTTTCTGAAACATTTGTTATTAATTAGGCCTTCGGAGGAAATCGAGATTCCCTCAAATGTATATCAGTTTTTTCATTCTTATATTTTACTATAAACTCCTGGAAATAAGCGCCAGTTGGAGACTATTTGGAAGTTCGAAAGGAAATATAACTCTTAAACACGTTCCGCAACAATTTCAATGTTCAACAAGTATTATGAAATCCATGTGGAGTTCATCGTTCTGGTATTATCGTAGAAAATGAACTACAATCTCAGTAGGTTATGATGAAATGAACTGAAAACTAAAATTATTATAAAAGAGCCGTCACACGAATTTGCACCCTCATATTATTGTGTAGCAATATGTAGATATATAGAGAGTTGAACTACGTGTACCCAACTAAGTTATTAATGCCTTACGAAATGATGTCATTGCGTTCAGGTACGTGGGTTAAGTGAATAGAAAAGCTAGCATGTTTCTCGCTGTCACAGCAACTTTAAATTTACTCTGCGGATTTAGAAACTGTTATTTATTTCCATTATTTAGCCCGTTTTATTCTTTTGTTGTGACTGCAAGCCAACACGCTTACGTAACCGCCTTCCCACCGTCTCCGCACTAATTATCAGGTTCCATACCTCGTCGCCAGATGGCTCCTTCAGAGTTTTCCTGACCTACCTCATGGCGTTCCTGCTGCAAAGATCAATGATCTGCAAGGGAGCTGCTCCACTATGAGAAGAGAATGAAAAATCATATTTCTAAATCGAAAAGATTCTCATTTTGAATTTTCATGCTTACTTTTCACTGTCTGTTTCAAACGTTGAATGTAAACGCACCTGACAGGAAATTTTACGATTTTAACTCGATACAGGATATCCAATTTGTAATTTTTCACATTATTCGTTGTGTTAAGTTGTGTGCCTGTAAATGAACAGAGAATTTTCGGACAGTGGTTGACTAAGATGTTGTATCAGTGCACCTATCTCTAGTCATGTATGCACTCATCAAAAAATTTCACAGCAGTCTGAACGCTGTGTTGTTATTACTATGCTATTATTGCCGTTATTATCATTATTATTACCATTTGAATCTGAGATTGTTGAGACTAGTTAATTAGATAAACAAACTTTTCAATAAAAAGAGTAACTGGCTGCTGTTTCTTGGAGATAAAATTTTAATTTAGACCACACACACACACACACACACACACACACACACAACGCTCATCAACATCGAGAATATAATGAAACTAATTTCATAATCCTTTTCATTCAAATTAATGTTGATATAGTTCAATCTAACGTTAGAGAAGCAATGTGAAGTACGGACTTGTACACGTCATACATGCAGTGTAGCAAATATTTGTTGCGTGTCTTTTCGAACGCCACAGAAAACAAATATACGTTTATTAACCAAGAGTAAAGCAGTAGATCTCACATTTTTTTGAACGTGCCATAAGTAGCCTCGTCTGTGTTCAGAATTTGCAATTTTGATTCGACTCCTCGACTACTGCATAAAGATTGCGGAGTTGAGCAATATTCAGTTTTGGGCAGTTTCAACAAATAAATATGTAATACTGACCGAATAATACGAAATATTTCCACGTCATTTGTACGATTAATTGTAATGATGTTGAACAAGTGACTTTACTTTCATATTACATATTCACGAGAAAATATGGCTTCTTACTGACCATTTACAAGGTTGTTTCTGCGAAGATGTGAATTAGTAATTCCTACCACCACCTTTTGCATACAACACAAATAGATATTTTTCTATAATTGTCAAGGAGAAAATTTTTCAGTTTGTTTTCAAATGTAACGTTGCTATCTGTCATTATGCATCATTTTTTTAGGGATAAAAATTTTGTTAGTATTATTGTGCACCCATTTTTGTGCTAAATTCAAACTCAATGAGGAATTAAAGTAATTTTTCTATTGGTATTGTAATTATGTACATCATTGTCTCTTTTCAACTGTAGTGGTTCATTTAGAACAAGCTTCATGATGGAATACGTATACGATGAAGCACAAGTCAGAATATGCAGCTCCTCAAACAGATGTCTACAAAATGTCTATGGATGAATAGCACATAATATTCTTACAACATGTAATGTCTCTTGCAGCGGTCTCTCCGCGATATTTTCAGAAATTTTATAAATTATATAACTCAGTACATATCTCGAAATATCTCTTCTTATCTTACCGATTATCAATGCAAAGTAGTTTCAAGCCCAATTATTCCTTGGAGCGTCCATTTACTCCATGGAATAGCTTCTCTGCTATCTATGTTTTCTCTTATGAAAAGAATGAAGGAATGGTTGCCGATTAGTCGTGAAAGAAGGAGGATGTATATGTATGTATTGTTGAGCTAGTCGCCATCTTGATGAGATTCTGTATGAGAAGGAATTTAATACATGAACTAAACTAAAGTAAGTGTCTTCGCGTATTATTTAACTGATTATTATTGACAGTGTCTGCTTACTACGCTGTGTTGCACGGGATCAGCGGGGAACGTCTGATTTACACTGGACGAACCTGCCGTTTTGTGTGCTCAAGATATCCAGTTACTTCAAATAAATAGGCTAACACGGTCTTACCAGCAGATCTCCGGTCTTCCCCATGTGATCACCGAAAGTTAATAATTATTACAAATGTTTTCAGGAGATCGACTGACAATTTTCGTCGCACCGAGACTTCGAAATGGCTTCATTGCCTTATGGAATTTAAGTTAAGCTCAATTTAATCAGGATAGAACAGTATTGAACTGTGTGAATGTGATAAGCCTGCTTTGTGAATAAAAATTCCCTTAACATACGCATGTTTTTACTATCCCGATCAGTGAAGCTAAATCAGGCCGGTGTGAGAGAGGTTTTTAAATTGTAGATCCCACAAAAAAAAAAATATTAAAAACACATTTTTGAGTAACAAAAAATATCGTTCTTAAACGTGAGTTACCCCAGAATATTATTCCATACGTTACAGAATAAAAATAAAAAAAAATGTTAACTTAATCGTCTATCTCTCCCGAGCATTTATAATGATTCGATGTACAAATGTGCGGAATTGAGTTCTTTCCGGAGTTCAAAAATTCGTTTTTTCCAGTTTAAATTCTCATCAATATGGGCACGTTAGGATCTTGCAGTTTCCGCCCTTGTTATTATTTCCTCGTCATATATTATTGTTATCGTATGTGTAGTACCCCTAGATGTGCAGAAATGAATACGTTGGGTCTTTTTGTTGCTGAAAATGAGACCATTTTCAGAAAAGCACTCGATAATACTGTTGTAACGTTTCCATTGACAACACTGGACTCTTAGAAGAACCATTTAAACTTTTCGTTATACGCTCCAACAAAGCATTTGTCTGCTGTGACCAAATTTCATTTCGGACTCGTTCGTTGCAACACGCTGCTAGTTATTTCTCTATGAGGGCTGCGAGCGTTTATTACGGAACACTCGGTGCCCGTAGAGGTTTAGCGTCAGCAGTTTATCGTGCCCGTGACGCAACGTGCATCAAATCGGTTTACGCGCCGTGACTAATTTAATACAGCCGTCAATCAGAAATATGTTACATGCATTGCTTCACAGCGGCGCGCGCATGCGTGTGGTAATTGGCCGTCCGCTGGAACCTCCGCGTCGCACGCCTTGCTGCACATCTAATATTAATTTTCTCATTGAGCGCACGATATGTAAACCGCTACCGAACGGAAATTGTAGCCGCCTTCCAGCATGCTCGGCGTTCCCGACCAGCATTAGCATATTTTGTCATGGCGCGCCGCTCCAGCGTGCCTTCGTGTAGAAGCAGGCATAAATTGATAATTTGAACGCAGTCAGGGGAACACTAAAAGTGTCGTGTACGGGAATGTACTTGTAAGAAGATGTCGTATACAACATAAGACTTCTGGTAGATAGTACTACGTCAGAGGCTGAAACGAGCTTATGCATTTCCGCTAGTATAGTACATAGTTACGCTATTACACCGCTGATTTTCCAAGTGCTGTTTCTTTCATTTCAGTTGTGGTTTACTAACAGCTGCAAGTAATTCTTAACACATATTCAGTCCAAACATAATCTCTGCGCAATATTATACAGGCGACCTGTTATTTAGATTTATTGACCAACACCCCACAAGCTACGTTCTGGTTTGTGACGTGAAGTTCACATTGGCATGAACCTGCTGGAATCTGCAACAAGCGAACTCAACTTTAGATTTAACATAATTTAATATCGCATATTTTATGTCACAAACGTTTCATGTGTTGCACTGATCTGGTAATTCAGTAAAACTCCCTGGCGCTTTTAAGCTGAACTACGTTATAGAAAGAGAACAGAAATTTTATTGGGTAGAAAGTATGCCCTGCTAATGTAGTAGTGTGCTAAAATCTATTTCATTAACTTTTATTTTCAAAAGATCAAATGAACAATTGACTCTCGACACATTTATGGCCTCTGGCAGCACCACAGATGTTTCGGGGAAATTAGAACAAGATGAAAAGTGTTTTGTATGTTTATTACAACAAACTGAAAACTGACATATGATTTCCGTTATAATAATTTATAAATATGCAAATAATTTCTAATTAAAAAGTGTATTTTTGTAGTGTTAATTTTCTTTTTATGGTGTTATCAAAAGATCCGTCAGACTAAATATCGTTCAGTTTTGAGAATTCTGTTCAGTATCTAGTAATTTTGAAAGCTGAAGCTGACCTCGCTCCTTCCAGTTTCCAACAGATTCCTGGCTATGTGATGTTCACTATTCAGTTATCTTTTAAGCTTTGCCTAAAATGCATTTTACCAGAAAAAAATACCTGACTTACTGTTTCCGAGAAAAATATCCTCCATGCTTAGTTAGAACACTGTGTGAAAGGAGAGAGGAATTAGTTGAGAGATAATGAACACAATAACTGCTCTAGGATCACACACAGATGAAAACTACAGTTTGTAGTTCTGTTTGGAATACTCTAGGACATCCACTGTACGCTCCTTTTGTTTTTTAATTTTTTTTTTAATGCTAGGCGGCAGTCTGAGGCACTCTGATGAATACTCGCCAAACGCCAAGAAGATAGTAGCGAAATCAGACTGCGTTCAGAAAAATGACAATTTTGTCAGTAAACTGTCGAAGTATTCGTAACGAAGTTCCCGAATTTACTGCCTCCCAGGAAAGTTCTCGCTCTCAAGTTATTCTCGGGACCGAGAGCTGGCTCTGAGCACTACGGGACTTAACTTCTGAGGTCATCAGTCCCCTAGAACTTAGAACTACTTAAACCTAACTAACCTAAGAACATCACACACATCCATGCTCAAGGCAGGATTCGAACCTGCGACCGTAGCGGTCGAGCGCTTCCACACTGTAGCGCCTAGAACCGCTCGAGCACTCCGACCGGCGAAACAAACTCATTCACTGTTCAGCTGCATAGATGCCCAGTCTTAACTCCACAGTCTATTAAGAGCATCAACTGTCGTGTGGGAAACGCAGATAAATCGACAATTGTATTTCATGTACAGGGACTAGGGAACCACCAAATTCGATTCTTTGATACTGCAGATTTTTCATTGCTATGCTAGGATACACAGAGAGCCATTAAATTAAAAATAACGTTAAAACTACTTTAGATCAAAAGAAAAAAGGCTGAACTCAGGAAGGTTGTGGGTTTCAGTGCTAAACAAAGCAAACAGCGCCAAATGTTTTGCAGAACAAGCTCCAACCAGGCGTCGGAGCGGCTCTGTAGTATTTGCCAACGGTCGGGTAACGTCACCAACCGGCCATTGCTGTTAGGTATAAACGATTCAGCTTGGTGAGCTTGTTTAAGTACCAAAATCAACTAACGAGATCTGTACAGCCTCTGACGATGTCTCCAGTATTAGGAAGCGGAACGTTAGTAACAGAAAGATGCCACTGACCAGGGGTTCCTAAATTTTTCCTGTGATGGAACATTTTGAGAATTCTGGTACTTTACTGAAACACGATAATAAAAATTTAAAACTAAGATAAACTAGTTTTTTTCAGTGATTACTTCAATTTTAAATCATGAGTAGTAACACAGAAATCATAATAAAATAAAATAAAAATTGATATCGTCAAAATGATGAAAAAAGAAAACACCATGTTGTTAATAGTTTTTATTCGCGTGCCGTGGAACACCAGTGTACCACGGAACACAGTTTGGGAACCCCACCGTACACCGCAGCATGATGCTCATAAACTGCAAGTCACCAACTACGCAAATACCGGCCGTGGAAATCTGCATTGTATGAATGCGCGCTGTCTATGTGTCACTTTTATTGGTTATAAGTAGCTCATTGTCTAGTGGTTAACGTCGCTGCCTCTACATCGCAGGATCGCGGGTTCGATTTCGGCCAGGTAGGAAATTTCCTTCGAGTGTTTGTGTTGTCGCTTCATCCCATCGTCATCAAATTATGCGCATGTTGCCGAAGTGGCGTCAAATAAAAAGACTTGCACCAGATGGCCAAACAACTCGGCCATTATGAATGAAATTTTCTGGCCGTGCGGTTCTAGGCGCTACAGTCTGGAGCCGCGTAACCGCTACGGTCGCAGGTTCGAATCCTGCATCGGGCATGGATGTGTGTGATGTCCTTAGGTTAGTTAGGTTTAAGTAGTTCTAAGTTCTAGGGGACTGATGACCACAGTAGTTGAGTCCCATAGTGCTCAGAGCCAATGAAATTTTCACTCTGCAGCGGAATGTGCGCTGATATGAAACTTCCTAGGAAATTAAAACTGTATGCCGGACCGAGACTGGAATTCGGGTAGAGCTCTTGCCCGCGAAAGGCATAGGTCCCGAGTTCGAGTCTCGGTCCAGCACACAGATTTAATCTGCCAGGAAGTTTCAACCTGGCCATTAATGCCAAACGATCATTTACCTTCCATTCGTGAATTTAGTGTGGCTACCATTTTATGAACTGTCTTTCTGAATTGGAATACGTTTCATTCAACATAGAACCCAGTTATCGGCTCTCTGTCTGCCTAATAACGTACACGGAAAGGTATGTAACTTTTATATTACGTTGTTTCACGATATCTGTATCAATGGCTTTGAATTTCTTTGCAGCGCTTACTGGAGGCCATGTGATACATCGTGATGCGTTAATATTTCACAGCAGCAGTGTTTTTGAGATAGGGTAATGTAGAATCCCATTTCTTAGTGTCCCCAGTACACCTGAAGATTCCAGTGTTATTTGCTGCTCCAAAATGGCGCGTCGTTGTTTACTGCCCGAGAATGCGTGAGATTACGTATACTACCTGCTCACCTTGTAGAACTTGGCGAGCTGCAGACGATAAGCTTACTATAAGCAAACAACGTCTGTTCTGGTTTGCCAACGTTCATACGCGCCCACCTCCCTCCCCTTGCCTTCCTTTTTTTGACCTCCCGTCACCTGTGATGGCATAACAGACGGAGCAAAAACACCGTCATTGGACGCACGTAGCATGGAAAGAGGTCTCCTCGACAGACGAGTTGCGTAACACGCCCATGACATGGTAGGAATACAGAGGAAACCACATGAAGCGTTGCATCACAGTTACTGTCCCGACAGGTGCTGCAGCCACTCTGATGTGTGGGGGACGGCATGTTTACATGGACGATATGGGGTTACCGGTACGTCTTCCACTGTCTTTCATCGGCTAACAACACAGTAATCTAAAGGATTATGTGTATGTACCACAACCAGTCACAATGTTTAGGGTTATTAATCTTACGACATTAATTTATTAGTGACGCGTCTCGAGCCACCGGTGCCGATAATCAGGCGTCATGGCTTACAGATAAATTATTTACGTTAACGGTACTATTACTAGATTATCGCTAATTCCCCGAGATGCTGCGGTTGCCATTAGAACCAGAACATATGCTTCTCTACATAAAAACGAAAAGGAGTAAGATGCGTTTCTTGACAAAAAACTTGCTGTCATGTAAATGTTTATAATGTTATTATGCTGATGACTTACTGAATGTACTTCCACTGGGTTTTGCTGTGGCCGAGAGTCTGCCATTGTTCTTTGAGCACTTTTTGCACTGTTTTCAGCCGCTTTACGAAATGCTTTAAAATGAGCACAGTGTAATACCACATAACTTCATGCATTTTTGCTCCTTATGGGCGATTAGTACGCTATATTGGAACAAACCATCACAAGATGGGAGAGGAAAAATTAAAACACCGAACTGTTTTCAAAAGCAAACGGAACAGTTCCTTAATAAGTCTTCACTTACTTTGAGGAAAGGAAACACATGGCCTACCTCGCTTAGACTACACTGCCACCGGCGCGGCTAACAAAAGTTGTAGAACCGTCTATAGAAAACGCAAACAAGTCGTCATTCATTTATTTAGTCGTAAGAAGATGGATGCTGAAAGAGGTGAGATTTATTCCTCATTCTAAAAGTATTTCAATTAAAACAGATACGAAATAACACCACTGTTATCCAGATGACCTAGTTTAAAGTTCGGCATGTATCCCATCAACACAGCATAATTTCTGAATTCAAGGAAAAATTCATTCGCACAAAAAAATAGTTCCAAACCTTTATTAGTCAATTTTCTTGCAATTGAATAAAATAAGTAAATGATTCTAAATTTGGTTGCACTGATATATTCAGTTGAGTTCTAGTTTAAACTGTTCAGCACCTTCTTCCTATTTCAATTATTTTGGGAAATTTCAAAAACTGAGGACAAAGATAAGAAATTGAGGATATATTTTGTGTCAATCAGTATGAAAGGAACTGAGGACAAAGCGTGAAAGTTGAGGACTTTACCCAGAAAATGAGGACGTCTGGTTACTTTAGTTTGATGATTAAAAGTATAATAGGCGATTTGCGTTGTTGTGCCGTCGGATGCTGGTGGTGGTGGAGGGGGGAATCGCAGAGACCGGTGGTGTTAAAAAAGAGGGGGCGTCATTTTTCAGTTCTCGCCAAGGGAAGCAAAACACCTAGATACGGCCTTGATTTGCGTTACATCCGATCTGGTAAGGAGTCATCCACTGCCCTATCATATACGTGCGTTTGTTCGCATAGAGCATCCCACAAGCGGCCTTTACCTTTCGTAAGACAACACACCACCTCAGCACAATGCATTCTGTTTCTGACACAGAACTCTTGCAAAAGCGAAATTAATTTTATTGGCCAAACAGCCAGTGAAGTCAACTAATTTAAATTCTTAAGCCTTGGGCTAGATGAAGAGTTTTCTTAGAAGTATCGCGTACAAGATGTTGCACAGAAAATTATTGCTGCTGTATTTAGTATAAGAATTATCTCCACCATCTCTGCCACTGAAACGCGAAGGCCCGTTCACTCAACTTTCTTTCACCCTACTATCTCCTGTGTCTACGTATGCTGGGGTAACTCTGTGCACTTACCAAGAATATTCTTAGGCCAGATCTGCGGTGTCGATTCGCGAAAGTGAGGCACTAGGAGGGGTGGAGAAAACGAAATGAAACATCATGGGTTGAAACGGCATGTGATGCTATTGCAGCGACTCCTTTTGTGTCCTCGTCGCCACTGTTGTGTCTTTTACCACAGGAGTCAAAGGAGAGGATGTTGTTTGGTGGCCAGTATCCTCTCTCTACAACACACTGCACCCATGTATTAACAGGGTTCTTTATTTACTTGGCCGGCCGCGGTGGTGTAGCGGTTCTAGGCGCTCAGTCCGGAACCGCGGGACTGCTACTGTCGCAGGTTCGAATCCTGCCTCGGGCATGGATGTGCGTGATGTCCTTAGGTTAGTTAGGTTTAAGTAGTTCTAAGTTCTAGGGGACTGATGACCACAGATGTTAAGTCCCATAGTGCTCAGAGCCATTTGAACCATTTTTTTTTTATTTACTTGAACATAAAGGTACTTGTCTTTAAGAGAGTCCATGTGTTGTAGTAATAGCCCACATTAGCCTCACTGCTGCTCAAGTACAAGTCCCGCTATAAACACTACTCAGCTCGCTATACACGCTCGTAGCCTGTGATGTGAACTGACAGGCGCCAAATAGAACAAATAGTGCGTCAGTGGCTGAGCTAGTGACTGAGCGAAACAGGTCAGCGGCGGCGATCTAAATACTTTCCGTCGAGAGGGCGTTGGCGGTTTGTTGCTTGCGAGTCTGTCTTTGGCCTCTCTCCTGATAGGCGCGCTTGACCCAGCGCCTACTATCGATCTTTCTGCTACATCTTCGTCGACCGATGTGCTGGCGACATCTTACGCCAGCACAACTACAATACTGAGTCATACTTGCAAAAAAACATGGCAGTATGAGTCCACTTATCAGTATGACGTTCCACCCACTCTGATCTGGATGCATACATTGATTTGGCTGCAAAAGGCACCACAAAGCCGTTCTATCCTCTCCTGAGAAAAGCTGGCCCACAACAGCTGAATACAGTCTTTGATTTCCTGGATACTGGCACTGTGACAGGGTTGACGTCCGAGCTTGCGCCACTCGTGTTCTGTCGGAGACGGGTCTGGGATCTTGATAGCCTCGGGAATACATCGACATCACACAGACGGTTCATACGTACATGTGCCATATATGGACGAGCATTGCCCTGTTGAAAAATGGCACCACGATGTTATCGTTTGAGAGGTAACACACGAGAACGAAGGATGTCTGTGACTTAATATTGTGGTGTTAGAGTTCCCTCAAACACTGCCAGATGTGACCTGAAGTCATACCTGACGGTTGCGCACACCACTCTCGCCAGGATTAACACCACTGCGCCTCTCCAAAATATTGTCCCCAGTTTGCGACCATACTTTCCAACTATGGTCAGAACAGCGATTTATTGTTGAGCAGAATACGACGCCATTCATCAGCAGTCTATGCTTCCCGATCGTAGCCGTTTGTGTTGTGGTGATAACAGCAGCCTGAGCATAGTCCGATAATCCCCAAGTCCGGCTCGTGTTTGGTGCACATTATGACCATCCTTCCTTAGCGTGGTCAGACATGATTGGCCGGAATATTGAAGACGAGTCTGCTTTTCCAACATCGCATCAACGTCAAATCTAAACGCCCTGCTAATCTGGGTATTGTAAGGTTCGACCAGCCAGCCAAATGGAGACCGACAATGACGCTCTTTCAAAATCTGTCAGGTGCTGATAAAACTGTCTAGCGTGCGGCCTCTCCACGTCCTTCGCAGTGATCACTCAACATCTGACGGTGTTATAGGCCCATCCACCGGGCCTGGTAGAAACACTAAACACGAACAATAGAAACTCACTCTAGTGGCCACTCAATCTATCACAGAGAATTACAACATTAATCATTTACACACCAACGATGTGTACATGCAGGAAGTTACACTGACATCCGACGATGTCTTCTGGGTGATATATATATATATATATATATATATATATATATATATATATATATATATATATATATATATATATATATGTATATATGCCGTCGGTTTACATTGACGCACATTGGCATTTGCGTACTCGTGATTGTCTACCACGCCCAAACCAAACAAGTGTTTCACGAGTAATGGCTGCAGCTTCAGCGAAACGGGCAAGTTTCTGTCGGTAACTCGTACACCAAAAGCTGCATTCCATCCCCCCCCCCCCCAACAAAAGCATATCCATAGGTACGAGGTCGGGAGAACATAATGTTGACAGTGTTGGCCCATTACTCCCGATCCAAGAACTGGGGAAAACATTGTCTAGATGTTCTCTTACATCAACGGCGAAGTCTGGAGGGGGCCCTATATGTTGGAACCATAATCATTCACTGACTACTAACAGGACATTCTCCAAACGTTTGCAGCTCGGGATTAGCCGAGCGGTCTCAGGCACTGCAGTCATGGACTGTGCAGTTGGTCCCGGCGGAGGTTCGAGTCCTCCCCCGGGCATGGGTGTGTGTGTTTGTCCTTAGGATAATTTAGGCTAAGTAGTGTGTAAGCTTAGGGACTGATGACCTTAGTAGTTAAGTCCCGTAAGATTTCACACACATTTGAACATTTTTTCTCCAAACGTTTCCGGTAGTACCTCACAGAGAAACATACGGTAATTTCCCCCACCGAGCTTGTTAAGCAAAAGATACGACCCAATCAGATGGTAGTGAACAACACCAGTCCAAACATTTGCTTTAAATCTCTGTTGATGATGAAACATACGAATTGCCTTAGGACTTTATAACTGCGAGTCACAGCTGTTGTAGCAGCTGAATATTTCTGCTCTTGTGAAGGCTGCCTCGCCAGTAAAGAAAACATACATATGAAAGTCAGGGATGTTTATAGTTTGGTGTAGATACCATTGGCAGAATTCGACGTCCAGGGGAAAGTCATCAGCTGTTACATCTTATACTTTCTGATACTTGAATCGCTGCATGCCCGTCTCGTGCAGGGCGTTCCATTCTTGGCGCTCAAGAACATGCAAACATGAAAAACAAAACAAACAAAAAAACACGAGATATTACCATGCTTTATACAGTGTAGGAAACCCCTTGGTGTTCAAAACAGTTTCCAGTCCTCTCGCAGTGGGTAAATACAGACCCTGCATGGTTTTCAAGAGAATCTCCTACCATTCTGCCAGCAAAAAATTTCAGTGTCAGGTAGCTTTGATGGTGGTGGATAGCGATCACACAACCTTGTTCCCAAAGTTGACCACAAGGTTCAGTAATATGTGGCAGTCGTGGCCAGGTTAAATGTTACAATTCATCCTCCTACTCAAAAAACCAGTCCTGGACGACGTGTGCTGTGTCTACATCTACATCTACATACAAGGTGCATTCAAGTTCTAAGGCTCCCGATTTTTTTTCTAATTAACTACTCACCCGAAATCGATGAAACTGGCGTTACTTCTCGACGTAATCGCCCTGCAGACGTACACATTTTTCACAACGCTCACGCCATGATTCCATGGCAGCGGCGAAGGCTTGTTTAGGAGTTTGTTTTGACCACTGGAAAATCGCTGAGGCAATAGCAGCACAGCTGGTGGATGTGCGGCCACGAAGAGTGTCTTTCATTGTTGGAAAAAGCCAAAAGTCACTAGGAGCCAGGTCAGGTGAGTAGGGAGCATGAGGAATCACTTGATAGTTGTTATCACGAAGAAACTGTTGCGTAACGTTAACTCGATGTGCGGGTGCGTTGTCTTGGTGAAACAGCACACGCGCAGCCCTTCTCGGACGTTTTTGTTGCAGTGCAGGAAGGAATTTGTTCTTCAAAACATTTTCGTAGGATGCACCTGTTACCGTAGTGCCCTTTGGAACGCAATGGGTAAGGATTACACCCTCGCTGTCCCAGAACACGGACACCATCATTTTTTCAGCACTGGCGGTTACCCGAAATTTTTTTGGTGGCGGTGAATCTGTGTGCTTCCATTGAGCTGACTGGCGCTTTGTTTCTGGATTGAAAAATGGCATCCACGTCTCGTCCATTGTCACAACCGACGAAAAGGAAGTCCCATTCATGCTGTCATTGCGCGTCAACATTGCTTGGCAACATGCCACACGGGCAGCCATGTGGTCGTCCATCAGCATTCGTGGTACCCACCTGGATGACACTTTTCGCATTTTCAGGTGGTCATACAGGATTGTGTGCACAGAACCCACAGAAATGCCAACTCTGGAGGCGATCTGTTCAACAGTCATTCGGCGATCCCCCAAAACAATTCTCTCCACTTTCTCGATCATGTCGTCAGACCGGCTTGTGTGAGCCCGAGGTTGTTTTGGTTTGTTGTCACACGATGTTCTGCCTTCATTAAACTGTCGCACCCACGAACGCACTTTCGACACATCCATAACTCCATCACCACATGTCTCCTTCAACTGTCGATGAATTTCAATTGGTTTCACACCACGCAAATTCAGAAAACGAATGATTGCACGCTGTTCAAGTAAGGAAAACGTCACCATTTTAAGTATTTAGAACAGTTCTCATTCTCGCCGCTGGCGGTAAAATTCCATCTGCCGTACGGTGCTGCCATCTCTGGGATGTATTGACAATGAACGCGGCCTCATTTTAAAACAATGCGCATGTTTCTATCTCTTTCCAGTCCAGAGAAAAAAAATCGGAGGCCTTAGAACTTGAATGCACCTCGTAGATACTCTGTAAATCTCATGTAAGTGCCTGGCAGATGGTTCATCGAACCGCCTTCACAATGATCCTCTATTATTCCAAACTCGAACAGCGCGCGGGAAAAAGAACACCTATATGCTTCCGTGTGATCTCTGGTTTCTCTTATTTTATTATGACAATCGTTTCTCCCTGTGTAGGTCGGTGTCAACAACATATTTTCGCATTCGGAGGAGACAGTTGGTGATTGAAATTTCGTGAGAAGATTCTGTCGCAACGGAAAACGCCTTTGTTTTTGTTGATGTTCACCCCAAATCCTGTATCATGTCAGTAACACTCTCTCCCCTATTTCGGGATTATACAAAACGTGTTGCCCTTCTTTGAACTTTCTCGATGTACTCCGTTAATCCTACCTGGTAAGGATACCAGACGGCGCAGCAGTACTCCAAAACAGGACGGACAAGCCTAGTGTAGGCAGTCTCTTTAGTAGATATGTTATATTTTCTAAGTGTTTTGCCAATTAAACGCAGTCTTTGGTTTCCCTTTCCCACAACATTTTCTATGTGGTCTTTCCAATTTAAGTTGTTTGTAATTGTAATTCCTAGGTATTTAATTGAATTTATGGCCTTTTGATTTGACTGGTTTATAGTGTAACCGAAGTTTAACGGATTTCCTTTAACATTCATGTGAATGGCCTCACACTTTCCATTATTTAGCGTCAATTGCCAATTTTTGCACCTTACAGATATCTTTTCTAAATTGTTTTGCAATTAGTTTTGATCTTCTGATGACTTTACTAGACCATAAACGACAGCATCATCTGCAAACAACCTAAGACGGCTGCTCAGATTGTCTCCTACGTCGTTTATGAAGATAAGGAACAGCAAAGGGCCTATAGCAAATGGTTCAAATGGCTCTGAGCACTATGGGACTTAACTTCTGAGGTCATCACTCCCCTAGAACTTACAACTACCTAAACCTAACTAACCTAATGACATCATACACATCCATGCCCGAGGCAGGATTCGAACCTGCTACCGTAGCGGTCGCGCGGTTCCAGACTGTAGCGCCTAGAACCGTTCGGTCACCCCGGCCGGCGGCCTATAACACTACCTTGTGGAACGCCAGATTTCTATTTTACTCGATGGCTTTCCCTCAAATACTACGGACTGGCCCTGTCGAATCTGAACACGACATCACCATTGGGGAACAAACAATATATCTCGGTATGGACCTGATCAGTCAAAAGAGTCACATGACCCTTGGCAGTAATGCGACCTTTCAGGCAACGATGGGACCTGCGATATACCACAATATGGCTTCTCAAATCATCACAGAATCCCCGCCATGTTTCATTCTTGGGACGAAATCGGCTAGACGTTGAAAAGAGTATGAAACAAGGCTCATCCGAGCAAACGACTTTCTTGCATTGCCACATAGTGCAGATTTCATGGCTTAGCCAACACGCTTTTCTGTTGAAAGTATCTGCATCAGTTGTGTGTGGTTTTGAAATTACATCTCGCCACGCAGTTAACAGCTTATGAAGCTCCCTTATTGTTGTTTCGGTGCTGAGAGTGTTCGCGAGTGTAATATTTAGTTCTGCAGTGCCTTTTACTGCTGTCCTCCTCTTATTTTTCATCATCACCATCCTCCTCTATGTCCGTCTGCTATGATCATTTCACACACACTTTCGTCCGACTTGTGATTTAGCGAATAATGTTTTTCCACTTTCCCTGTATGCTGTATAAATTTTCAATACAGTGCCTCTTGAAACACCAAATACTTCTACTCCCTTGGTTACGGGAGCACCAACTATACGAGCACAAACAATTTGCCCACGTTCGAATACACTTAGCACTCACAACTACGCAAAACACTGTACTGACCCGACTGACACTTGCAATGTTTTGACGGCATTGCACAGAAACCGTTCGAGGTCAAATACAACAGTGCAACCTGCACGCTTGGATGGCATCTGCACGCATTTATTGTAGTGTTTTCATATTCTTGTCCTACCCCTGAATTTAGTTCCTTGGCTATAGGTAGTTTGTTTGTAATGGTTTTGAACTTAGTTTGCTGTGAGAAAGCTTCCTCAGCCGGCCGCGGTGGTCTAGCGGTTCTGGCGCTGCAGTCCGGAACCGCGGGACTGCTACGGTCGCAGGTTCGAATCCTGCCTCGGGTATGGGTGTGTGTGATGTCCTTAGGTTAGTTAGGTTTAAGTAGTTCTAAGTTCTAGGGGACTTATGACCTAAGATGTTGAGTCCCATAGTGCTCAGAGCCATTTGAACCATTTTGAACAAAGCTTCCTCAAACTGAACAGTTGGTATACTGCAAGGCCTGCTAGTTTCCCGTCGGTCTGGTCTAAGGGATTCCGTTTCATGACTACATTTATCAAGTTTTTTAAATACGACATGATTTGGTAATCTTTTCCCTGGAAACTGTAGCGCACATATCCGCCTTACTGCTCGACTGTTGCATCGTGCCTCCCCACAAATGAGATGCTCGTCAGATCACTCTGTTAGAGTGTAATCAGCCGCAAAGAGCCTGTAAACCCAGGTTTCGTCCTTTTATGCCATTTTAATGTGATTCAGTTCATGTCGTTAACATATATGGCAGGAAATCAAGCTCGAACTTGTCCATAAATTATGAAAAATATTCGCTTCCCACGAAATGCCAGATGTAAAATCATCATCTTGTACAAAGATCAGTAAATAATAGTGGGAGCACGTCATAATTAATAAAAATAGGTTACTTTGGTGTATAGGAGATGAATACATGCCCTTGAGTCGTAATGATATCGAGAGACGTGGACGCTGCTAGCAGTAATGAAAACTTACCTTTCCTAGCAGCAAGATGTAATTGTGTTGCAAATCTGACTCCAGTGTCAATGTGTTGTATGAGAAGCAGCAGACAATGACGACTTAACGAAAGTCCAGCGTTGAACTCTTCAAGGACCCCTAGCGAGGAGATGGAGCACCTATGACATTTGTGTCACATAACAAATGAGTTTCTCTTTATCTCCTCTAACGCCGCGCGGGGTAGCCGCGCGGTCTCAGGCGTCTTGTCACGGTCCGCGCGCCTTCCCCCTTCGTAGGTTCGAATCTTCCCTCGGCCATGGGTGTGTGTATCGTCCTTAGCATAAGTTAGTATAAGTTAGATTAAGTAGTGTGTAAGCTTAGGACCGATGACCTAAGCAGTTTGGTCCCATAAGATCTTACCACAAATTTTCAAATTTATCGCCTCTAACAGGTCTAGAAATATGTATATTTAGTTTTTTTTTACACTCTGAATAATCATGCTGTTTTTATGACAATATTGACTCATTCAGAAGAACGTGAAACATTCATTCAATAAACATTATGTAGAAAAAACGATTTACATTTGGATGACACTTCCTTAAGCATCGCACAGAAACACTCCGGGATGATGAAGGCATTGAAACAGAGGATGACACGCGTAAATCTGAAATACTAAACACCTTTTTCCAAAGCTGTTTCACAGAGGAAGACCGCACTGCAGTTCCTTCTCTAAATCCTCGCACAAACGAAAAAATGGCTGACATCGAAATAAGTGTCCAAGGAATAGAAAAGCAACTGGAATCACTCAACAGAGGAAAGTCCGCTGGACCTGACGGGATACCAATTCGATTCTACACAGAGTACGCGAAAGAACTTGCCCCCCTTCTAACAGCCGTGTACCGCAAGTCTCTAGAGGAACGGAAGGTTCCAAACGATTGGAAAAGAGCACAGGTAGTCCCAGTCTTCAAGAAGGGTCGTCGAGCAGATGCACAAAACTATAGACCTATATCTCTGACGTCGATCTATTGTAGAATTTTAGAACACGTTTTATGCTCGAGTATCATGTCGTTTTTAGAAACCCAGAATCTACTATGTAGGAATCAACATGGATTCCGGAAACAGCGATCGTGTGAGACCCAACTCGCTTTATTTGTTCATGAGACCCAGAAAATATTAGATACAGGCTCCCAGGTAGATGCTATTTTTCTTGACTTCCGGAAGGCGTTTGATACAGTTCCGCACTGTCGCCTGATAAACAAAGTAAGAGCCTACGGAATATCAGACCAGCTGTGAGGCTGGATTGAAGAGTTTTTAGCAAACAGAACATAGCATGTTGTTATCAATGGAGAGACGTCTACAGACGTTAAAGTAACCTCTGGCGTGCCACAGGGGAGTGTTATGGGACCATTGCTTTTCACAATATATATATAAATGACCTAGTAGATAGTGTCGGAAGTTCCATGCGGCTTTTCGCGGATGATGCTGTAATATACAGAGAAGCATTAGAAAATTGTAGCGAAATGCAGGAAGATCTGCAGCGGATAGGCACTTGGTGCAGGGAGTGGCAACTGACCCTTAAGATAGACAAATGTAATGTATTGCGAATACATAGAAAGAAGGATCCTTTATTGTATGATTATATGATAGCGGAACAAACACTGGTAGCAGTTACTTCTGTAAAATATCTGGGAGTATGCGTGCGGAACGATTTGAAGTGGAATGATCATATAAAATTAATTGTTGGTAAGGCGGGTACCAGGTTGAGATTCATTGGGAGAGTCCTTAGAAAATGTAGTCCATCAACAAAGGAGGTGACTTACAAAACACTCGTTCGACCTATACTTCAGTATTGCTCATCAGTGTGGGATCCGTACCAGACCGGGTTGACGGAGGAGATAGAGAAGATCCAAAGAAGAGCGGCGCGTTTCGTCACAGGGTTATTTGGTAACCGTGATAGCGTTACGGAGATGTTTAACAAACTCAAGTGGCAGACTCTGCAAGAGAGGTGCTCTGCATCGCGGTGTAGCTTGCTCGCCAGGTTTCGAGAGGGTGCGTTTCTGGATGAGGTATCGAATATATTGCTTCCCCCTACTTACACCTCCCGAGGAGATCACGAATGTAAAATGAGAGAGATTAGAGCGCGCACGGAGGCTTTCAGACAGTCGTTTTTCCCGCGAACCATACGCGACTGGAACAGGAAAGGGAGGTAATGACAGTGGCACGTAAAGTGCCCTCCGCCACACACCGTTGGGTGGCTTGCGGAGTATAAATGTAGATGTAGATGTAGATGAAACATGTACGCTATTCAGAAAGTTTAATTTTCAACAAGCTTCCAGCAGAACTGAAAAAAAGTGGTAATAAACTCTAGGACTTAAAATGTAAGCTGATAGGTCTCATTTCGGTATACACGTTCTATTCTATACAAGAATTTCTGAACTTTTGTCTATCTATAATGAGTTATGTTTTCGATGTCATTAAGTATTTAGTTTATAAATTTTCTAATCAGAATTACGAAAATTATGTACTGACTCGTACCATGACCAAGTAATTTTCGTTCGAATGGTCTAACGGAATGCAATAAATGACTAGATAAACGCACCAGAACTGTGTCAAAATACATGAAGGAACACAGTTCTGACATAAGAATGACTTTTGGCTCCCCTCACTTCTCTTCCGAGCCCCCAAGGAACAATTATACAGTTCAAAGATACCAAATATACATAGTCATTCCACGCACGGGTAAGATGAAGAAGCGTGTGAATAAGAAGCCTATCCAAAAAATATGAGTGAACTACGTCTAAACATCTCTCAGCGATCCTTGCCTTCTTGCACTAAATCTTGACAGATGACACATGTGATACCGTCGGGACTCGCATTTAGTATGCAATCTGGCATATAGAAAGATTAATAACAGAAGCGGTAGCAACAACTGTAATTGCTAGAAGAGAAAATTTCTAGTCATTGAATTCTCTTGGTTACTTAATAACCATCGTTAACATTTGTTTGTGAAGAGGGTCATAAGAGATTTAATTATATAGGTAGTTCGATTTATACTCTTGGCTGAAGCAGTAATGGATGTGAGGAAACAGATGAGAGACGGAGAGGTAAAAGAATGTGACGACACGGAGGAATTCAAGTATATAGTAAAAGGAAAGTTAGATTACGCATTAACGTCTCTACAACGAAAAGGACATTAACAGGAATCATAAGCAATGACTAGACTAGAAAGGAACCCCATCTTAAGCGATTCAGGGAAACAACGGAAAATCTAAATGTATACGCCCGGACTTGGGTTTGAGCCCTACTCCTCTCAAATGCGAGTCTAGTGTCTTTACCACTACTGCAACTCGCTCGGCTTCTAGTAATGAAGAGATGAAAAAACTAAGATTAGGTAAATGACTGAAAAAGGAAAACGAGAGGGTCTGGAAGAAGAAAAGAACACTTGCTTTATTGTTGGGCAAGACAAATAGCCATTATGTTAATTTACTGAGAGAGACATTAATAGAACACAGCATGGTGTTGGATTTTGTGAAGACTGCAGTATAATTTGTTCCAGAGACAGGCATCGGTAACAGAGGAGTATGAGAATTTTTAAAAATTTTTTTTATTTTGATGGTATAGCCAATATATTAGGTAAGACGGATATTACGTTAAGATTACGATGAGACGAGAGCTATTAATACGTAAGACGAGGTCCTGAGGCGCTGAGAAACGCATGAAACAAAGTATAGTCACATTACTTGTCCATTAGCGATCACCTTAACTAATTATAAGTTATGAGACAAATATATGGCCGAACAGCCGAATATTACACACATAAGCACTCATAGTTACATCTAGCTGTCTAGAGTTTTCACTGCTCGTGACATGTAATATTACATCGCAACTGCGTTCAGACAGGATGAGTAGTTTCATATCGTACGAAAATTATTTTTCGTAATTTTGAATAAGTAAGAGGAATGTTCGTCCGCGCAGCGACGTTGTTTACTTCATAGCTGAGGTGGTCATCCACAGTTGTAACCAGAATCTTCATACGGTCTGATATAAGGTTCTGAGGTGTCATCAAGAAGAACAGGGTGCATGTGTTTGTGGAAAACAAGTCTGATTAGCTGCGACTGAGATATTACCATTAAAGGGAATTTTTGCATTTAATTTTAGGCCCAGGTTACTAGGCCATCTAAATACAGGTCGTTATTAATCAGGATGATGACAGGACTGGAGTCCTCAAGTTTGGCAACTAAGTAAGGCAGGAGGTCATCAACATTAAGCTGATGTATCTAGGAGGACACTACTCACAAGATTTTTCGCAGCAGTAGAACCGTAGCGGGCATGAGACTCGGTCCAGTATCACTTCTGAAGGAACTCGTTTACATGACGATTTCTCATTTCCTAATACAACACACTACTTCCTATTTATCAAACAGATTTCAAGTGACTTCACTACAATGTATGAAAAATATAACTGTCATATTTTTGCGATCGTGGTTGTCAAAATCGTCGGGATCATACGCTTTGCTGATGTGCAGTTATGTCAGTACGAGGGCCGCGAGGTTGTCTAAGGGATATTTTACGTCCTGTGTTGCGTTAATTAGGGTGGTGTCCATTCCATGGTGTTCGCGGAAATTATACTGACATTCATCGTATAGTATTTACGTAATATGTAGGTTGATTGTGGGTAATGCATTACAAGGCTTTGGATACAGACAATTTCCGTAGTACCCCAGGGAAGTGCGATAGAACCCTTACTGTTTACAATGTATATAAATGATTTAGTAAAAAGCGAAGTGCCTGCACCATTCATCAAACCTCTGCAGGTGATCCTCCAAATCTGTACTGTCTTGTGGCGTTACAGCTTTCTTATAGACAAACGCGTCATGTGCGAACAGTCTTAATCAGCTTCCGTCGTTTCTACTAGAGGATCTGACCATGAACGTAAATAAATGTAAACAAATGTAACAAATGGCACGTGCACAGAAAAAGAAATTCACTACTGTAAAACTACACTAAGTATGATAAAATGCTGGAAAAATAGTATCTATCATAAAATATCTAGAGCGACCTTAAGTGGAATGATCGAGTAAAACAAATAGCAGGAGAAGTAGATGCCAGACTGAGATTCATAGAGCAAATCTTAAGGAAAAATACCTCATGTACCAAGGAAGTGGCTTACAAGGAGCTTGTTTGATCGATTCTATCTGGGACCCTTCCAGGTGGGACTGACAGAAGATACAGGAAGATACAACGAAGAGCTGCACGTTCGTTTTGTCACGGCTTCGTTTAGTCTGAGCGAGAGCGTTACAGAGATGCCAATGAACTCCAGTGGCAGATGCTACAAGAGAGGCGTTGTACGCCACCGAGAGGTTTACCATTGAAATTTCACTTGAGCACTTTATGTGAAGAGTCTGACAACAGTTACTTCCTCCCACATACATGTAATTTCCCTAAATCGCGCTAGAAAACGCCGGGATGGTCCCTTTGAAAGGGCACGACCGATTTCCTTCCCCGTCCTTGAAACCTTCCGAGCGTGTGCTCTTTCTCTAATGACGTCTATGTCGACGGGACCTTAAATCCTAATGTTCCTTACTTCCTTTTTCCCGTCATACATCTCACGAAATGACCACAACGAGAAAATTCGAAAAATAAAAGCTAATACTGAGGATTACCGACAAGCATTCTTTCCACGCGCCATTCGCGAGTGGAACGTAGAAGGGGGAATCAGATAGTGGTACCAGAAGTACCCTCCGCCATACACCGTTAGAAGGCTTGCGAAGTATTATGTAGATGTAGATATAGATACAGTGCGTGAAATGTTGATTGGCTGGTAACTGAAAGGCGATTGCGGGTTTTCATTCTTAGGGACATTTCGGACTCTGTTACGTTCCCATTCAGTGGAATGCACACCGCCCATAAGAGAAAAGTTAAATACAAGCTCGTCAGTCATGACCAGTATTAGACTGTCCTCAACATTCTGAGCTTGGTTGTATCGAGACTGTTATTCCGCATCGCTTCAGCCGAGGTTCTTATTACCAATTTTCTTGTTGTGCCTATTGTAGTATACGTGAAGCAGAGTCCATCTGTTTGGATATACACTGAAGAGCCAAAACTTTATGACCACTGCCCACCTAAGATTGAGGCTTGTAGGCATCAGGAGTACGTGACGCGGTAAGAAAAGTATGTGAGTCGAATAGAGACGAATCGGGAATCACTGTAGCGACGATACGGGTTGCAAATGAGAAAATCCTCTGACATAAGAAACTTTATCGAAGGCAGATTTTTATGGCCTCGCGCCAGGGAACGAGCCTCGCGGAAAAGTAAAAGCCGGTGAGTTGTTCGCCCACTGTTGTTGAGCGTCTACGGAAAGCAGTTGAAGGACAGTAATTCAACGATTAGGCGACAAGATGTTGGACGTCTACGTCTGGTCACAGAACATGGATAGCCGAGCGGTCTAAGGCGCTGCAGTCATGGACTGTGTGGCTGGTCCCGGCGGAGGTTCGAGTCCTCCTTCGGGCATGGGTGCGTGTGTTTGTCCTTAGGACAATTTAGATTAAGTAGTGTGTAAGCTTAGGGACTGATGACCTTAGCAGTTAAGTCCCATACGATTTCACACACACACACACACACACACACACACACACACACACACAGAACGTGGAGTTCGGAGGCTTATCCACACTCTGATGCAGGATAGGTCGCGATCTGTGGCAGATATAAAGACAGAGTACAACGCTGGTGGAGTCACATCGTTCAGCGCACACAGATGAATATGGGGTTCTACAGCAAACGATTAACCTGTTTTCATGTTGATCAACAACATCGTCAGTTACGATTCCTGCAAATACGGGGTCATGCAGAGTCGACTAGTGCAAACGTGTCACACCGTCGGATTAGTCATGATCCATGTTACACCAATTCCATGGCTGTATCTGGATATCCTGGCAACGAGGCGAGTGGCTGTACGAAACATGCACCGCTCCACGGAAGCATTTCTGTGGGAACAGTATTATCCTATGGGGGACATCCATCCTGGCTTCAAAAGGACCTGTTGTAGTAATCGAAGGCATCATGACGGATGTGGACTACGAGAACATCATTGCTGACCACGTGCATCCCTTCATCTACATCTACATCTGCGTCTACATGGATACTCTGCAAATCACATTTAAGTACCTGGCAGAGGGTCCATAGAACCACCTTCACAATTCTGTGTTACTCCAATATCGTTTAGAGTGCGGAAAGAACAAACACCTATATCTTTCCATACGAGCTCTGATTTCCCTTATTTCATTTTTGATGTTTTCCCCAACGGCGATGGCAACTTCCAGCGGGAAAATTCCCCGTGCCAAAACGTCAGAATCGTGCTACAGTGATTTGATAGTGAACTCACGTTGATGTCTCGGCCACGAAGTCCACCTGATGTGAACCTAATGGAACACATCTGTCTACGCCCGCAAACTACCGACCCGTAATTTACGGGAATGGCATGACCTATGCGTTCACGTCTGGTCTCCCATACCTCTGGAAACCTATCAAGCTCTTGTGGAATCCATACCACACATAATCGCTGGTTTCCTGTGTTTCAGAGGTTGATCAAGACGACTTAGTCACAACAGGTGACTCACTACTCAGGTGGGCGATAGTTTATTGCGGCATGAGAGTTGAGTTGTGCCACGAAAACATTCATTCAGTTTGTCAACTAAAACCGGAAAAGCAGTCGATTTTTTTAAAATTAAATATGTAACGCTCAGACTTAGGAGCTCCCTTCACAAAGTCACCAGTCTCTTGTACAACACAAAGAGCATGCCTGACTTTGAATTGTGTTCGTGTTGATATACACCTTTTAGGAACTTCTTAAATACACAGCGCAAAGTACAAGGGACTGGAAAAAGCGCAGATAATTCCTTTATATAAGAAGGGTAAAAACGGACCCACAAAATTGCTGTAGAATGCTTTAACATATTCTGAGTTCGAATATGGTAAATTTCATTTAGGACCAAACACTTCTATCCACGAATGAGCACTGTTTTAGAAAGCATCGCTCGTGCGAAACTCAGCTTGCCCTTTTCTCACGTGATATACTGCGAACTGTGGATGAAGTGCAACAGTCATAGTCCATATTTATAGATTTCCGAAAAGCATTTGGCACGGTGCCCCATTGCAGGCTGATAACGAAGTGAATGGTTCGAAGGCTTCTCAGAGAATATAACCCAGTACGTAGTCCTTGACGGCAAGTGTTCATCAGGGACCAGGATATCGTCAGGAGTGGCCTACGGATGTGTGACAGGAGTGCTGTTATTTCCTATGGAGGGTGAACGTTAATAGAAGCGACAAAGTGAGGGACGGATTCCTGACGGAAATGGAGGAGAAAAGGTCCCATGAACATGTCTCCGGAAATTCATCGTTGTCGTGGTAGATCGCGCTGACGAATCACAGTTCCTCTGACCACGTGCCGTATGTTCCTTGTGTGTTGCAGGCTGTATGATTGACGCAGCGTACTGTAAGCAGAAGAATGGCCCGGTATTCATGTCGGGAACAAGCCGAGACGGTACGGCCAAGCAGATGGAAACGGTCGAGAGGCAGCAAGGCTATACCAAAACAAGAACCGTCACAGACACCAACTACGTCACGCAACACTTCAAGCCCTTTTTGGAAGTTTTTGTGATCATGAGTCCTTTCAGACAGACGAATGTGCAGAGAGGCAGCCAGTAGTGCGTATACCAGATTAGGAGGAGCGGGCTCTACAGGATACTGAATCGGAACCTTAGTACAAGCTCTAGGCAAGTTGCCCGCCGGCCGGCCGCGGTGGTCTAGCGGTTCTAGGCGCTCAGTCCGGAACCTCGCGGCTGCTACGGTCGCAGGTTCGAATCCTGCCTTGGGCATGGATGTGTGTGATGTCCTTAGGTTAGTTAGGTTTAAGTATGACCACAGATGTTAAGTCCCATAGTGCTCAGAGCCATTTGAACCATTTGAACCAAGTTGCCCGCCAACATCGCGTAAGCAAAAGTAGGATTATGTGTATCCTGAATAACAACTGATGCTATCCCTACCATGTGTATCTAGCGCAAAGATTATCAACAACGTATTTCCCTCCAGGAGAAGAATTTTGTCAGTGGTTTTTGCAGGGGCACGTGCGAGAGAGTGCGGCAATTCATGATGTGACGTGTGAACGCGTGCATTGCGTGCCATGGAGGCTGCGATGCAACTCTGTACTGTGTTCCGGGACGATTTGTTGTCGTTGCGCGCACACCTTCAATTTCCACGCACGTGTTCATATGACCTTTTTTCCTCCATTTTCAGTCAGGAATCCGTCATTGCAGTTTGACGGTTTTATTAATATTCACCATCTATACATAATCTGTCGGGCAGGGTGGACAGCAGTCTACGGTTGTTTGCTGATGATGCAGTGGTGTGCGGGAGGGTGTCCTCGTTGTGTGACTGTAGGAGGATGCAAGATAACTTAGACAACATTTCTGGTTGGTGTGACGATGGGACCTAGCTCTAAATGTAGAAAAATGTAAGCAGATGAGTACGAAGAACAAATCCTTAGTATTTGAATACAGATTAAGTAGTGTCATGCTTGACACAGTCACGTCGATTAAATATCGAGGTGTAACAATGCAAGGCGATATGAAATAGAACGAGCATATGGGGATTGTGGTACGGAAAGCGAATGGTTGACTTCAGTTTATTGGGAGAACTTTGGAAAAGTGTGGTTCGACTGTAAATCAGAGCGCATGTAGGACGCTAGTGCGACCCATTCTTGAGTACCGCTTGAGTGTTTGGTATCCGCACCAGATCGGGTGTTGGGTATCCGCACCAGATCGGATTAACTGAAGACATGGAAGTACTTCAGAAGAGGTCTGATAGATTTGTTACAGGTAGGCTCCTGCAAATTGCAAACATTACCGAAATGCTTCGTGAACTGAAATGGAAATCCCTGGAAGGAATCCAACATTCTTTTCGAGGAATATTATTGAGAAAATTTAGAGAACCGGCATTTGAAACTGACTGCAGAACGACTCTAGTGCCGCCAACCTACGTTTCGCGTAAGGACTACGAAGATAAGAGAAATTAGGGCTCGTACGGAAGCGTTAGTGGTACAAGGTAGCCTTCACCACGCCCCGTTCGGTGGCGTACAGAGTACGTATGTAGATGTAGGTTTAGACATACTTCATAATATTTAGCCGCCGGAACTGCTAGTGAACATCTGTCAGCAAAATTCCTATTCATCAGACAGTCACGCCTGTCACAACGCTTCTCACTCTGACTGTAGATGTTGTGACGTGTTTGTTGTAGAGACCTGTGATTATCAGTAAATTAATGAATTTTGGCACATATTGGGGTGTGTCTAAACAGTCTACCGGTAAAGCTTTAGGATCTATATGCGGAAGGTTCCTGTAAGTTTTGTGGCTGAGAGAAGTGTAATGAAAACATAATCTTACGTGGCCACTGAACAGCAGAGAAAAAGTAAGATTAGGAGTTTAGGTGCCGTCGACGAAGCGGTCATTCGAGACTGATTGCTAGCTCGGACTGGGGAATGTGGGGGAAGCAAATCGTACATGTCCTTTTAGAAGAAGCTACACAGGCATTTGCGTTAGGTAATTTAGGGAAGAAACTTAAATATGGAGGCCGGACGGGTACTTGAACAACCGTCTATCCGGATACGAGCTCAATGTTTCATCACTGAGACTCCTAGCTCTTGAGTCATTTATTTTAACCGTGATTGTAGGGATACTTTTACAGTAAGACGTATGAAATGATTAATTTATGTTACAGTGTGTTAATTTTAACCAAAGGCATTAAAAATCTTGAAAACGGCACATCGGATCAAAAAAGCTATAATTTCAATTTGTTTGTCTCGGAGGGGAACATGCAATGATACCACACTCGACCCGCCACACAACCCGGTGCGTGGGTGGCAGGGGAGGGGGGGCAACGTTAAAATCTTCAATGGAATCACAATATTACGATTCTACGGCAAAATCTACATACGTTTTGTCTGAAGTAGTTTTTTCGATTTGCCACAGATGACGCTGTAATCGGAGGAATAAAAATGGGTACACAATCGTAATTTACGACATGTTACTCAATGATCCTTGAATATTTAGTGGCACTTGGGACCCAATCTCCATGCTGCGAGGGTAGAACAGGCCGATATTTCATATTTTCTTATTGTAAATCCCATTCGCAACGTTGTATTCTTCCGACATGTCGATGACTACTCGACGCGGCACCGTGGCCGTGTAGCGAACTACGACGTATCATAAAAGGCGACTGGAGCTCACGTATCTTGCAGATGTAGAACAGATAGCAGATCTACACATTACAATACTTGCGCAGTGTTTATTGCCTGCACACCTACCTATCATTTGGAGAACATAAATGCAAGTGGACGACGTATGTTGCAACAACAGAGGAAAAAATTGAAATGTTCCTGATTTATGGAGAATGAAGGAGAAATGTTGAGGCTTCTGTTGCCTTGTATGCCGAGCGTTTTCCAGAGAAAGCTCGCTCTCGTATGTTCTTTTACAAGGCTGTGAACGCCTTTATATCTGATGGCAGCGTACGGACCGGCAAAAGGAATCGAAGCAAACGTGTGACAGGAGAAGCTAATCCAATAACTGTACTAGCGGCAGTGCACCACAACCTACGGATAAGTGCCAGGCAATTACATCGCGATTCCAATATGTCCGGAGGCAGTATTATCACAATACTGCATCGTCATAAGTATCATCAATAACATGTGTCAGTGCGTCAAGAACTTGATTGCGCCAATTTCCACAACAGGGTAGTGTTTTGTGAATGGACACGTCAACAAATGCAGACGAACCCCACATTCTTTGCCGAGGTACTATTTTCCGATGAGTGTACATTCACAAAACATGGTAGCGCTATCCGACATAACGTGCATTGTTGGAGCGTAGACAATCTCCAATGGTTACGGCAAGCTGACCATCAACGTACCTGATCGGTTAATTTATGGCGTGGCATCATGGGGAACAAACACACTGGTCCGTATTTTATCGACGACACGTTAACTGGACTCAAATGTAGAACGTTTTTGGAACAGGAACTGCCGGCACTGCTGCAGGATGTTACCATGGACGTTCGAAAACGTATGTAATCAGCTTCACGGATGCCCACCGCATTACGCAATTGAAACACGGGAGGTATTAGACCGAGTTTATACTGGTCGGTCAATCGGCAGAAGTGGCCCTATTAATTTTGCCACTAGGTCGTCGGATCTGACGTCTCCGGATTTCTTTCTGTGGGGATGTTCAAAAGGTAAGCTGTACCAGCAAGTGCTAATAGGCCTTGAAGACATGGTCGACCGCATCAGAAACGCCTGTGCTGACATTCCCGCAGATCTTCTATACTGTGTGCGGTCATCTGAAAAGCGGATCACCTAATGTATTGAAGTCGGCGGTACTACGTTTGAACGTTATAGCCTGACTGAAAAGTAGCTGTACACACTTCATGGGTGTAACGTACACATCAAAAGAAGAGTAAAACGTCAAATACTGCTTTGTATTAAATTGCTTTATTTTAGAGTTATGCACGAATGACACGAGGCGACCCGAAATTCAACTCAACTATGTACAGTACGTTTATCTCAAAACGATGCCAATGTAGACAAATACAGTGACGTGCTCGACGTCTTACTACTCTCGGAATGTTACAGGCTCCGTTCATCTCATTCTGCACAGCTGCACAGCTATTTTCAGTTCACTACTGTAGTTGTGCTACAGTCGATAAGGCAACATGTCAGTATGCTGGCGAACACGACACGTCAAAAGCCTGTTCTGGCCCATGATGAAATGCCTATCACAAATCACATTATGCATCATAACTCGGAAATAAAGTACTCTTATTGATCCATACATTACACGCACGAAGTGCGTACAGTTACTTTTGATTCACCCTGCTTCGGGCATGGATGTGTGTGATGTACTTAGGTTAGTTAGGTTTAAGTAGTTCTAAGTTCTAGGCGACTGATGACCTCCGATGTTAAGTCCTATAGTGCTCAGAGCCATTTGAACCATTTGATTCACCCTGTGTATGTAATATACAGGGTGGTCCATTGATAGTGGCCGGGCCAAATATCTCACGAAATAAGCATCAAACGAAAAAACTAAAAAGAACGAAACTCGTCTAGCTTGAAGGGGGAAACCAGATGGCGCTATGGTTTGCCCGCTACATGGCTCTGCCGTAGGTCAAACGGATATCAACTGCCTTTTTTTAAAACAGGAACACCCAGTTTTTACTACATATTCGTGTAGTACGTAAAGAAATATGAATGTTTTAGTTGGACCACTTTTTTCGCTTTGTGATAGATGGCGCTGTAATAGTCACAAACGTATCAGTACGTTGTATCTCGTAACATTCAGCCAGTGCGGACAGTATTTGCAACCTGATACATTACCAGTGTTAAAATGGACCGTTTACCAATTGCTGAAAAGGTCGATATCGTGTTGAAGTATGGCTATTGTGATCAAAATGCCCAATGGGTGTGTGCTATGTATGCTGCTCGGTATCCTGGACGACATCATCCAAGTGTCTGGACCGTTCGCCGGATAGTTACGTTACTTAAGGAAACAGGAAGTGTTCAGCCACATGTGAAACGTCAACCAGGACCTGCAGCAAATGATGATGCCCAAGTAGTTGTTTTAGCTGCTGTCGCGGCTAGTCCGCACATCAGTAGCAGACAAATTGTGCGAGAATCGGGAATCTCAGAAACGTCGGTCTTGAGAATGCTACATCAACATCGATTGCACCCGTACCATATTTCTATGCACCAGGAATTGCATGGCGACGACTTTGAACGTCGTGTACAGTTCTGCCACTGGGCACAAGAGAAATTACGGGACGATGACAGATTTTTTGCACGCGTTCTATTTAGCGACAAAGCGTCATTCACCAACAGCGGTAAAGTAAACCGCCATAACATGCACTACTGGGCAACGGAAAATCCACGATGGCTGCGACAAGTGGAACATCAGCGACCTTGACGGGTTAATGTATGGTGCGGCATTACGGGAGGAAGGATAATTGGCCCCCATTTTATCGATGGCAATCTAAATGGTGCAATGTATGCTGATTTCCTACGTAATGTTCTACCGATATTACCACAAGATGTTTCACTGCATGACAGAATGGCGATGTACTTCCAACATGATGGATGTCCGGGACATAGCTCGCGTGCGGTTGAAGCGATATTGAATAGCATATTTCATGACAGGTGGATTGGTCGACGAAGCACCACCATGGCGCGCACGTTCACCGGATCTGACGTCCCCAAATTTGTTTCTGTGGGGAAAGTTGAAGGACATTTGCTATCGTGATCCGCCGACAACGCCTGACAACCTGCGTCAGCGCATTGTCAATGCATGTGCGAACATTACGGAAGGGAAACTACTCGCTGTTGAGAGGAATGTCGTTACACGTATTGCCAAATGCATTGAGGTTGACGGACTTCATTTTGAGCATTTATTGCATTAATGTGGTATTTACAGGTAATCACGCTGTAACAGCATGCGTCCTCAGAAATGAGAAGTTCACAAAGGTACGTGTATCACATTGGAACAACCGAAATAAATTGTTCAAACGTTCCTACGTTCTGTATTTTAATTTAAAAAACCTACGTGTTACCAGCTGTTAGTCTAAAATTGTGAGCCATATGTTTGTGACTATTACAGCGCCATCTGTCACAAAGCGAAAAAAGTGGTCCAACTAAAACATTCATATTTATTTACGTACTACACGAATATGCAATAAAAATGTGGGTTACTATTTAAAAAACGCAGTTGATATCCGTCTGATCGATGGCAGTGCCATCTAGCGGGCCAACCATAGCGCCAACTGGTTTCCCCCTTCAAGCTAGACAAGTTTCGTTCTTTGTAGTTTTTTCGTTCGACGCTTATTTCGTGAGATATTTGGCCCGATCACTATCACTGGACCACGATGTATGTATAAAGGACCTTGGAAAAGAGGCTTCACAAGGTGATGCTGTCTGCTGCTAGGTTCTCGTAGTCTGAACAAAGCACCTGTCCGCAATAGAAGGCTGGGGTTCGATTACCGCGGCGGCACGCCTGTTTATGTTCTACTAGCCGCCAGCGGCACGACTGCCAACAATAGGCCACTTGTAACGGCGCTGCACCATCACCAAACTCACACGGAGCGGCATTTAACGTCCGCTTTCGCGAAGATTGATGAGACGATCTGAAGCAGCGAAACGACCGTGAGAAAAGGAAGCAGTTCCTCGGTGTTTGTTTCGACACGGGAATGTGAGACTGAAGAAATCTTTCAAATATGGAAAAGATGAATATTTCTTTATAGTAACTGTGCCTCTACAGCTAGTGAACTGAGTCACTTCCCATGCTATATTCATAAAACAGGTGCAACGAAAGAGTGTGCAAGAATTACTGCTCACGTATGCATCAAGAAACACCTCACAACTATCCTTTGTTAGGCAAAGCGAAAAGTGTGTATCAATAGCTACACCGCTGGACTCTATCCAGAAGGAACACGATTAAAATCTTGATCCAGCCGTCCAAATTCAAGTTTTCCTAAACCGATCCCGGTGAACGCATGAATGGTTCCCCATATTTGTCCGTCTGAGCTACTGAGTGAGCTGACGTAGTGGTTCAGTCGAATTCTGAAGGAACATAATTCAAATTCCTGGCCAGGCATGCTGATTTAAACTTTCCTTAGTTTTCCTAAATAACGCGAAATGAATGGCAGTATGATTCCGTCAAAATGGTCATGGCTGATTTCGTGAACAGTCCCTGCACAATCGTAGCGGATGCTCATCTCTCTCTAATGTCTTCTACGACGACGGGACGTTGAAAATACTAAGTTTCTGTCCTTTATTTTTTGCCAATAGAGCTAGTAGTTTCTCTCTAATAGTGTTAAACTGTAACGTCCCTACCTTCAACATATTCACTGAGGTTGTTCGGTGGTTCACACATGGATCGACACTTGGCATCAACTGGGTTCACATCAGAAAATCTGCTGCCAGTCTGTACTGGAAAGTGACTATTACGCTAGAGGTCTATGTATATACTCCGAATACCACCTTACGGTTCGTGACGGTAGGTATTTTGTCTAAAACTGTCTGTCAATCCTTTCACCCCTCCCCCTCCCCACCCCAACCTGTCCTGCTTCGCCGTGAATGTTTCGCAGGAAGAACGATTGTTGGGAGGCCTCCGTATGAGCTCGAGTCTCTCTAATTTCTGTTCACGCTCTTTTCGCGGTTGTATGTAGGAGGAAGCAGCGTATTGGTTGACTCTTCTAGGAACATAAACTCTTGGAATTTTAACAGCAAACGGCACCGTGTTGCAGTGCACCTCTCTCGCAGCGTCTGCCATTGCAGTTCACTGAACATCACTGAGTCACCTTTTCTCGCTTACGAAATGAATTTGTACACAACACGCTGCTCTTCTTTCGATCTTCTGTATGTCGTCTGTCGGCCACTGTGGCCGAGCGGTTCTAGGCGCTTCAGTCCGGAACCGCGCTGCTGCTACAGTCACAGGTTCGAATCATGCCTCGGGCATGGATGTGTGTGATGTCCTTAGGTTAGTTAGGTTTAAGTAGTTCTAAGTCTAGGGGACTGATGAACTCAGGTGTTAAGTCCCATAGTGCTTAGAGCCATTTGAAATTGTATGTCGTCTATCAGTTTTATCTGGTACGGATTCCAGACTGACGAGCAATATTCAAGTATGGGTGAAAGCAGATTTTTGTAAGATACCTTTTTGTGGGTGTACTATACTTCCTGAGAATTCTTCCGAAGAATCTTTGAGCACCGGCCTTGCCTGCGATTAGTTTTATGTGTCGTTCCACTTAAAATCGCATACTCCTAGGTATTTTATCGATGTGACTACTTCTAGTGATTGTTCTGCAGTCGTGAAAACGTACAATAATAGATCTTTCTGCCTATTACATTTGTTTATATTCGGGGTCAAATGCCAATCCTTGCAACAAGCGTCGATCTTTTACATATCTTCTTGCATTCCTGTACAGTTTTCAATCGTTGCGACTTCTCTCCATGCAACTAACATCATCCGCGGAAAGCCTCATTGACCTTCCAACGTTATCCACTAGGTCTAGGATGATGATGATGATGTTTGGTTTGTAGGGCGCTCAACTGCGCGGGCATCAGCGCCCGTACAAAGTTCAAATTTTTACACAGTCCAATTTTTTCACAGTCCAATCTACCCCTTGTCGAGAATGATGATGATGATGAAATGATGAGGACAACACAAACACCCAGTCCCAGGGCAGACAAAATCCCTAACCCAGGCGGGAACCGAACCAGGGACCCCGTGATCCAGAGGCAGCAGCCTAGGTCTAGGACGGCTTCATTATGAACGCAGGAACGATACACATGTCACAAGGGAAGGGTAATGAACCGAGATAGTGATGGGATTTTCTTGTTTACATTCAGCGTTTGCTCCGCTGAAGGGCAATAGCCATTTCATGATTTGACAGCTATAACCTCCAAGTCGCAGTCGTCTGTTATCCTAATGTAGTACATTTGTATCATCATCTCTGTATGAAACGTATAGATTTTGTTCTCTGCAGCAGCGTTCTAACTGTTGGAAATGCCATGTGGCTAGGGCCTCCCGTCGGGTAGACCGTTCACCTGGTGCAAGTCTTTCGAGTTGACGCCACTTCGGCGACTTGCTTGTCGATGGGGATGAAATTCTGATGATAAGGACAACACAACACCCAGGCCCAGAGCGGAGAAAATCTCCCACCCAGTCGGGAATCGAACCCGGGCCGTCAGGTATGACATTCCGTCGCGCTGACCACTCAGCTACCAGGAGCGGACGTTCTAACTGTTAACCACTATTGTCTAGCGGTTAACGATGATGGCTCTGATTTCTTCTCTGTTGGAAAGGACTGAAACGCGCTCCACCAAGCGTACTGAGACGAACTGAGAAGCTGCCTGATTAAACAAGTAGCGAAATTGACACGCAAGTCGCCGAAATGACTTCAATTTGAAAGGACTGCAACGGTCAGGGAGCCACACGGCTTTTGTTTATTTAGTGTAGTAAATGTTTGTTTATTATGTTTCTGAGGTGGAGATGAGTAAGTGGCCATGCATTTGCCGAGACAAGGGTGGAAAACTGCGTAAAAAGTTCTATCTGGTCGGTATGTGCGACCACACCTGCGGGTTACGCTGCTCTTCTGTGGATCTTCTCTACTAACGCCACCTGGTAACAATTCCACACTAATGAGCAATATTAAAGAATCGATCGAACGAATATTTTATGAACTACTTTTATCGTGCATCAGTTCGATTTCCTTAGCAATATTCCAGTGAATCTTATGTTGCATCTGCTTTCCCTACAACTAGTTTCAGTGATGATTCCACTTTAGGAAGCTTCTGACGGATATTCTTGGATATTTTACGATCGTTTCTGTTTTCAGTGATTGATCGACAATAGTGTAATCGAACAGTAAAAGTCTTTCCGCAGTTCGTAACATGTATTTTCGTTTCGAATCAGTTGCCAATCCCTGTACAAAGAGTCAGTCTTCGGTTGGTCGTCCTGCATTTCGCTTCAGTTTACTGGTACAGCAATTTTTCTGTGTACAGAAGTATCATCCGAGACGCTTAATCTTTGAGGCATCAACCACTCACCCTTTACGTTTACCGCTAAAGCATTACGTGGGGCCTGCCGGAGTGGCCGAGCGGTTCTAGGCGCTGCAGTCTGGAACCGCGCGACTGCTACGATTGCAGGTTCGAATCCTGCCTCTGGCGTGGATGTGTGTGATGTCCTTAGGTTAGTTAGGTTTAAGTAGTTCTAAGTTCTAGGGGACTGATGACCTCAGATGTTAAGTCCGTAGCGCTCAGAGCCATATTTGAACAAAGTGCCGAGACCTTCAGCTTCGTCACTGTTCCGTTAAATGGTTAACCCGGTTTCTCTGTTTTGTAAACCACACTTTGTAAACCACACATCGCAGAGAAAAAGAGAAGTTTTCTTGACTTTTAGTGCATAGTAGCATACGGTTCTCGGAATATTTTTCTTCATTCATGATTCACGCCTGCAACACCCCAATACACACCAATATATACATGGTGTTTCACAATTCTTATTAGAGGTTTCTAAGGATAGTAAAAGGAACTTAGCAGATCAAGTTTTCATAAGGAATCCGTGTCCCGAAATATATGGTTCAAATGGCTCTGAGCACTATGGGACTTAACTTCTGAGGTCATCAGTCCCCTAGAACTTAGAACTACTTAAACCTAACTAACCTAAGGACAGCACACAACACCCAGCCATCACGAAGCAGAGAAAATCCCTGACCCCGCCGGGAATCGAACCCGGGAACCCGGGCGTGGGAAGCGAGAACGCTATCGCACGACCACGAGATGCGGGCCAACACATTAATTGTGGTGTCACCGCCAGACACCACACTTGCTAGGTAGTAGCCTTTAAATCGGCAGCGGTCCGTTAGTATAGTCGGACCCGCGTGTCGCCACTATCAGTGATTGCAGACCGAGCGCCGCCACGCGGTAGCTCTAGTCTAGAGAGACTCCCTAGCACTCGCCCCAGTTGTACAGCCGACTTGGCTAGAGATGGTTCACTGTCTCATACGCTCTCATTTGCAGAGATGACAGTTTAGCATAGCCTTCAGCTACGTCATTTGCTACGACCTAGCAAGGCGCCATATTCAGTTACTATAAGTACTATCTTCAGGAATGTATTCTTAACAGATAATATTGTGAATCATGTACCGTTAAGAGCGACGTTCATCATTAATGGATTAAAGTTAAGCATCAAACTAATTACGTCCGCTTTCTGAATTCTCATTCCTTGTCATGTTCCAGACCTCACGTCAGTATAGTTCTTCCCTCCTCACGCTAGCCTGCTTGAGCTAAAACGCGTGCATTTCGGCCTCCACTCGTAATGCAGTGTTGGCTCTTCTGCAAACACAAAATTAATGTCCCATTAACATTACCGTCTAGTTCTCTCTATGTTCCATTGAAGGTCGACGATCTTATATTTTACTCTCTTCCACATGCATCTCAACCACTGATGATAATAGTAACATTAGAGGAACCCGAATTTATCTCGGGGTAACGACAGACGCTACTGCCGCACTTTGTCCGTAATTGAATGAAATGGAGTAGGTTGGGTTGCGAGATGCATCTGTAGATGAAGAATCCTTACCGTGTTACGTGGATAAAGTCGACATTTTCTCTGAATTTTTGTGCGCTCATGTAGTGTCCCAATACCAATGGTTAAGGAAGTAGAACAACACAGTATACAGCGGTTCTCTACCTGTTGCAGTCAGTGTGCTACGACAATGCACACAACTTGGGGGTTTGAGAACAAGCACAGACACGGCGGAGGAATGAAGAGAGGGCAGTTCCGCAGGCTGCGAGGCGCGGACCACCGACGTGGGGACGCGAGCGGCGACTATCGGAGTATCGGGCGCCAGCGCGCACTCACTTTCTCCAATTAGGCGGCGCCGGGCGCCAGGGGGGGGGGGGGGGGGGGCGCATCCCGGCTGCTGCCGCCTGTTATTAGCAGTGGGCCACTGGCCTGTAATCAGCGGCGCCCTGTCGCCGCCGGCGCGGCCCGCTGCACTAATTTGCTGCGTACAAAGAAACGCAGCCTGCCTGCACCCGCCGGCTACAATTTGCCTCTCAGCTGCCCGCAGCGCTTCGGAATTTCTTGCGGCCGCTGCACCGGCCTCTTCGCAGTTTCCACTTTCTGGTTTCTCACAGCCGGCCCCCCGTCCGCGACCCTCCTCCCGGCTCCAACCCGCTATTTGCTAACTTACGTTCTCGAAATAGTAGCGGTACAGAGTCGTTCGTAAGCGTCTACGAGATTTCAGCGTTCCGTTACTCGACGACTGAGCACTGCCGACAAAATATTAGTCACCTCAGGAGACATCACTGCATCTGGCCTTGACAATGGTCCCATTTCGGCGGCGAGGAGCAGAATCCATAAGATTTTCCGTGTGTGTCGTATCCACTTGAAGCCACTCACTGATGATTACATCCCGTAGAATTACCAGACTGTGGTTATATTAATTGCTACGTGTCACCCGCTGTTCCAAATAGTCGCACCTACGAGTGATATTCGGAAAATAAGGTCCGACCGGTCGTAAAATGCAAACCACAGTGAAAATAAAAAAAAAGGTTCATTTGCGACAGTTAGAGCCACATTCAAGCTCCTTCTCTACCTAGTCTCCGCTCCGACTTGGACATTTGTCTTAGCGTTGTACCAACATCCCAGCGCACTCCCCACAGAAGCCAGCCGCAAGTGCATCCCGTCAGTTCTCTACACTGGTTTACCACCTCGTTGTCTGCGCCAAAATGTTGTCTTCATAGCTAGCGGTTGATGTGAGCAGAGAAGATGGTTGAAATGGCTCTGAGAACTATGGGACTTAACATCTATGGTCATCAGTCCCCTAGAACTACTTAAACCTAACTAACCTAAGGACATCACACAACACCCAGTCATCACAAGGCAGAGAAAAATCCCTGACCCCGCCGGCAATCGAACCCGGGAACCCGGTCGCGGGAAGCGAGAACGCTACCGCACGACCACGAGCTGCGGACAGCAGACAAGAAAATCAGAGGGAACCAAGTCCGGGCTGTATGGTGGGTAATCAAACAAGCCCCATCGAAAGCGCTACAGGAGCGCCTTCATTGCCCCTGCAGTGTACGGAGGGCCGGCCGATGTGGCCGATCGGTTCTAGGCGCTGCAGTCTGGAATTGCGCGACCGCTACGGTCGCAGGTTCGAATCGTGCCTCGGGCATGGATGTGTGTGATGTCCTTAGGTTAGTTAAGTTTAAGTAGTTTTAAGTTCTAGGGGACCGATGACCTCAGATGTTAAGTCCCGTAGTGTTCAGAGCCAGTGTACGGAGGACACTTTGTCGAAGAACGAAATGCATGACCGTTACGTTATGTGGGGCTGCATGGTGTCAGGCGAAATCTCACAGCAGTCACCCATACTCGCGGGAGACATCATTGCTATACGCGCAAAAAAAGTTGACCCTCGGCGCGGTGGCTGATGGGAGCGACCGTAAAGGCATTTTCCATTTAGAGTCGCTCCCATCAGCCACCGCGCCGAGTGTCAACTTCGTTTGCGCGAATATTACGTGCCCACTGTGCATTCAGAACGGAAAAGAGCGATGCATCGCGTTCGACAGCCATACTAGAAAAAAATGGCTCTGAGTACTATGGGACTTAACATCAGTGGTGTTCAGTCCCCTAGAACTTAGAAATAGTTAAACCTAAGTAACCTAAGGACATCACACACATCCATGCCCAAGGCAGGATTCGAACCTGCGACCGTAGCGGTCACGCGGTTCCAGACTGAAGCGTCTAGAACCGCACGGCCACACCGGCCGGCGGCCATACTAGAGACATTGTCCAACATATCTGTGCGATGCTTCAACGAGTTTTTCTCTGTGGTTTCCATTTCGCAACCGATCGGACGTGCCTAATAACGCTCGTAGTCTTTTCGGGATTAACATAGGGCGATTTTACGGGCCGGCGAGGTGCGATAGCATGCCTGAATGTTCGTCAAATCAAGAATGTGTGTGTGCAGCAGTGTGAAGACGGCGTTGTCATCTTGGAAGACGAGATTATCCACAGCACTCTCATCACGGAGATACAGAATAAAGGGCAACACTTTCACATCGAGAATGTTGAAGTAAATATTCTGGTTCATTTTCATGGTAACGTGAATGAGTGGGCGTAATTCATGGTATCAAAAAATCTAAGAAAGCGTCACACAACCATCTTCGGCCTGAATTGCATCCTCCACACACTGCGGGTTAATCGTTTCATTGGGCCGTGAGTGTACTCGAAACCTCGCACCATCTGAAAGAGAAGGTAAATCGGGAGTCCTCGGACCACACTGCACGTCTCCAGTAAGCCAGTGTCGAGTTTCTGTGTTCTTTAGCCGACTCAGGACGGACAGCTTTATGTGCCGCTTTCAGAAATGGGCTCTTGCAAGGTACCCAATTCAAAATGTCCATTCCACGCACTTTCCTTTGCAACGTTCGCTCGGAAACCGGTTGAGATTGACCTACATTTATTCGCAGCAGAAATTTCTGTCAGTTTTCAGGCAAATTTTCATTGACAAGGCCTGATACTCGTCTCCGATCCCTGTCGGTCAAAACCCTTTTACGACCGCTGTTGTTACACTGTGTTACCTGCTGCGAGTGCTTCACAAATCCTTGTAGACGCGTACGATAGCCCACGTTGATAACCAACAAATCGGGTAACTGCATTCACAGTTTGGTCGTGGACATGTCCAAACATGCTCTTCTTCCATGTCTCCATGTCTACATATATATAAATACTCCGCAAGTCACAGTATGGTGCGTGGCGAAGGGTACCTTGCACCATTACTAGTCATTTCCTTTCCTGTTTCCTCGCAAACAGAGCGAAGTAAGAACGACTGTCTATACGCCTCCGTTTGAGCCCTAATTTTTCTTATCTTATCTTTGTTCTTCTAACGCGAAATGTGCGTTGAATGCAATAGAATCGTTCTGCAGGACAAGGAATTAGAATTCAGAAAGCGGACGTAATTAGTTTGATACTTAACTTTAATCCATTAATGATGAACGTCGCTCTTGACGGTACATGATTCACAATATTATCTGTTCAGGATACATAGTAACTGAATATGGCGCCTTGCTAGGTCGTATCAAATGACGTAGCTGAAGGCTATGCTAAACTGTCGTCTCTGCAAATGAGAGCGTATGTAGGCAGTGAACCATCGATAGCAAAGTCGGCTGTACAACTGGGGAGAGTGCAAGTGAGTCTCTCTAGACTAGACCTGCCGTGTGGCGGCGCTCGGTCTGCAATCACTGATAGTGGCGACACGCGGGTCCGACGTATACTAACGGACCGCCGCCGATTTAAAGGCTACCACCCAGGAAGTGTGGTGTCTGGCGGTGACACCACAGGGAGGTCTGTTGACAATGCATATTTATTTACTCTCTTAACTGGTGACACAGCGAGGTAGCGGGGTGCTAAAACACCGGGCTCAAGACACCAGGAAGTCTAGGTTTAGGAGTTCCTTGGTTTTCCTAAATCGCTTTAGGCGACTTCCGGCTGCCGGAATGGTTCTTTTTAAAAGGACACTGCTCCTTTCCTTATCCAGCACCAGCTTGAGCTCTAATGACCACATCGTCTGTGGGACGTTGGACGCTTATCTTCCCTTCTTGTGAATGATGAGAGATTATGCAGCCGTCAACTCAAATTTACTTATATACTGGTAACTTTCGTCTCAGAAACTAGTAGCGTTCGAAAACACAGGCGCATTCATTCGGCCGCGACCTGACTTCTTCAATCGGAGGAACAATTAAATCGCAAATGGTGAAACTGTGCACAAATCTTTCGTGGTGTTAATCATGCCGTTCTCCCACGTATCTCGTCCGTTGGACTGTTGATGTGTTAAATACGATTCGTTGCTGGGCAGCGCTGAAGGCAGTATTTCAACACCCGCTCTGCATAAGCATGCAGCGGACGATCATTGCAAATAGGAAGGGGAGAACAACAGCAGAAATGACCAGTGAAAAGCCCTCAGACGTTAGCGTGACAAGTACATAGAATCTCCGGGTGAGGGACAGATTCCAGTCCATCATTAGCAATGGAGGGTGAAGCTTTGACAACAACAACCAATCGTGCGGGAGAAAAGTAAGAAAAAAAGTAGAACGCCGGGGGAAGAACCTGAGACAGAGAAAACAGGCAGTATGTCAATAAGCGGCCACGGAAGCCTCAAACATTCTGTAAAATAATTAACATTCGGAAACTGAAATACAGCAGAGAATGAGTTGGACCGAAAGCTATTTAAGCGGAAGTGAACCTTGCAGATAGCTGAGGATTTCCGTATTAGTGTTTTACTAGCCATGTTGAAGTTGGTTTGAACGAGCAGAGCTTTACGGGTAATGGTCCAATTGCCTTACTTTGATCTTTGAACAAACTTGTCGAAACACCTGTGGAGGTGGGGTGGAGGGGGGGGAGGAGGCTACCAATGGTTTGAAGTGGACTTCGAACCACGGGGCAGCTTGGCATTTTTTTACATATCCAAAGAAGATGCAATAAGTAACCTAAAAAAAAAGAACTAGGACCGACTCAGGGTTGAGTTGCGCAGCGACACGTCGGATCTTTAGATCTTTATACTGACGCATATACATTTATCCATCCAGCTACAATGTGCAAAAGGATCTATGGAGAATTGTGCTTTGTGCTAGTGTAGTATTAGGTTTTTTTGCGGATGAATGTTGATTTAAAAAGGGGATAGGGCGAACTCAGGTGCCAGAAAACTAGCCCACAACACTCGGAAAGCGCCAAAGGGTTCTCTCCACGCGGATCAACTACTACAGCAATTTATACCCTCATTTCATAACACGTGGCGGAGACGTCTGGCACTCAAGGCCGCACTTGAACGTACAGTTTCGTCGTCGTAATCTGTCTCAGTGCCAAACTTTCATTTTCACATTACTGCAGTACGATGGAGTGTGGGAGTTGTACAATACCAACACACTATTTGTAGCAGAATCTAGCGCGCACGAATAAATATCAATACCAGAAACAAGAAATAAAATAAGTAAATAATATGATTTGTATAATACAGCCAACCAGTTACAACAAGATTTAACTTGACCTGGTTTCGACACCAACTATGGGTGTCCTCATCAGAAAAAACAAAAACAATTACCGTACATGCAGTGATTGTTGAAAACAGGTTTACGAGGAAAATGCTCTCAGTCATATAAAATTACTTCAGAAAATTTTATTTAAACCCGTACAACATTTCAGATATCGGAACTGACACAACAATGGTACTTGTCAGTAGAAGTTATAGCTACATGACGTAGCACACTGAACGCCGCTAAGGGCTGTACGAAAAAACAAGCACTGGAGGTGGCATCAGGAATACGCCATGGCCGCAATACTTGGAGTCATTAAAATGATGTTGATGATGAACAAGAGAAAGAAAAGCAGAGCGCATACTGAAGCAGACGGACATTCTACTCAGTCAGTGAGTTAGGCAGAGATGTAGTCTATCAAACACTGAATAACCTTTTCTGCAGTACAGAGATGAACGTGGACAAAGTCATCCAAGTGACTCCGAAGTGTGTCACCTGGCGTAACAGTAAATTACGAACATAATTACGCGGAAAGAAAGTGCGTTGACTTCTGAGGCACAGCTTCTACCAGAAGTTTGTTTTGCAATCTAAAGGGAATTCGTAATGAAACTCCTGAAAAGATAGTAGATTTATTCCGCAATGATGAAAATCTCATTAAAAACATTTGCACGTAGCCATAAACTGAAATATATCATGAAATCCTTACATATGTTGTTCTAATTAGAATTCAGCAACTGAAGAGGGAAATTCGGAAGAGATGTTTGCAAGAGTTTCGACCTTAGGCGTGCAGTTCAAATGTTGGGGAACGCCAAGATGTTCACCGACGCAACAGGTGATTGCTCGTTGTTCGTAAGCACGCGCAGACGTTTACGGCACCGTTGCAAAGGAAAAAAAAAAGGGAGTGGTGCTTTAAAATTCGTACGTAACGACGTAATAATTATGAATGCTGTTCTCACTTCCTCTTTTCACTATTTCTAGTTTCTGTTGTAGTAGCCAAAATGCTGCGTTCGACATCGATTATTCAACTTTCCATATTCTACAACCTTGTACCTGCTGATGTAAAGACTTTCCTAGCGATTCTTCTTCCTCATTTTTGCCTTTTATTCACCTTACAACCTTTATACGCTCCCTCTACATTAGCGTGAACACTATACGGCGCAAAACCAAAAATTATCAGTCACTCTCATTCCTACGAATGGAGTGAAGGGGAAAAGATTCTATCTATCCCCACACGCCTCCTTAATCTCTCCTCAATTGTCATTATAGTCCTTACATTATTTCTTGATTAGTAGACCTCTAAACTTGCTCAACTGTCTTTCTTCCGGAGATTCTAACAGAAGTGCAGTTGTCTTAACATCTCTGTAGCTCTCTTACTCTCTCTTTTTCTTTTGTAAGCTCATATGAGTCGTTGGAACAGTTAATTAAGCTGAATCATATTTAGTTGGTGGCGGTTGGGGTTCAAACCTCTATACACCGGTCCTCATGGCGCAAATGGCGGGACGCTTCCTATAAAAACCTCCGAATTTATTCCCCCCCTATTCGTCCATTCGTCCATTTGGAAATTTGGCTGCGACCCTACAGATCTCGACACCTTGGGCGTTAAAAAATACAGTCTATAGCCTTCCTTCGAACAGAATTCAAAGATACATCGCACAAGAGTTGGCATCCTTCCTATCTGCCGACGTGTTACACTTTTCCAGAATTGTTCCAGTACAGTGGTGTCTTGCAGTTGCCCTGCCGGTTACTGACATTACATGAGCGTGAAGTTACCCACGATATTTGATAAATGTGGCTGCGACCATAAAGATGTAACCGCATCTGTAACTGAATACTACTATAAGTTTCCTCCAGTTTGTGAACACTATCTTGAAATCATTCGTAGTTAAAGTGAGTTGCAAGTCACTAAAGCCACTCTAAACATTTACCAAAATTGCGCTACGTATCCATAAAGCTGGTGAAGAACAATGGTTTTCTGTAGACACTAACATCGTCTGCAAATGATCTAAGAATTTGGCATTACCTGTAAACCCCGCAGTGAGGCACTTTTACGTCGAACGCTTACAATTACAAAAAAGTCTTCTCTTTTTATACACATCAAACGAGTCAGTAGAGACACGCGCCGTCTATTTGCCTCGGTTCTCTGGGTCTCCAGACACACAGACCCCGTCATCAACAAATGGAGCTGCCGGCCGCGGTGGCCGTGCGGTTCTGGCGCTGCAGTCCGGAACCGCGAGGTTCGAATCCTGCCTCGGGCATGGGTGTGTGTGATGTCCTTAGGTTAGTTAGGTTTAAGTAGTTCTAAGTTCTAGGGGACTGATCACCTAAGATGTTGAGTCCCATAGTGCTCAGAGCCATTTGAACCATTTTGAACAAATGGAGCTTAGAATGACTGTGGTTGAGGACTTAGATGTGCCTTATTACATCTCTTTATGTGTTGCATAAGGTTTGTCTCTGTTTTACTTTTCCTCTTTTTCTTATATGTGTCATTTATATCTGATTATGAAATGGGGTACTAGCAAAACATTTGACAAAATAACGTTTGGAAAAATACTGATTAAAAATACACAAAAATGGCATTACACCTGGCTAACGTGCTATACTGTTTCACGTCAGTCCAACAGGCTGATTCGAACGAGGTTTGCCTCTGCGCTTTCGTTAGGTGTCAGATATTTCTTTTCGTTGACTCTTCCATAAAATCTTGGAACCGATTCGAGTACGTATGTTCCTGAGAGGGTAGATCATTTCTTCGAAAACATTTCTTAGGTATTCAGTAAATATAAACCATCGACCTATCTCAGTATATGATTTCTATCTTACTGAATATTTTTCCAGCACAGTGTAAGTTGTAATACTACAAATGAAGACTGAAGAATATTTGCATCGCCTTTTTCGCTTCCATAAAGTAGTCAGTTATTAATAAACTTGTTCTAGGTTATGGGGTTAGAGGTTTTTGATTCAACAAGCTCTTTCTTAGAGTTTGTACTACAATAGTATGTCTCTAAACAATACTAATACGACGGAACGTGACAAAATCTGAGAACGGGGCCCAGTCGGTATTCTACGTACGTATTTTCTTATTACAAGGTGGTTATAATTTAACTTTCGCTAACTGTGCCAGAGTGGACGGAAAACTATTTACCGTATGAGTACCCAACTTTATAGGAATGGAGTTCAGACTGTGCGCGGCAGAATTTGCGTTGTTAGTAGTGTTAGTGTCTTGACTTACCGCCGAAACGACAGCGATATTGCTGCTGTTCCACGCGAGTATCTATGCATTAAAGGAATACGCAGAGGTCCTCTTCTCGCACCGGGGTTGAAGAACGTAATTCAGAAGTGCTGGACGCAATGTGCAATTTAAAAGCAGTGCACGAACTGTGTCACGACAGCTGAACACTCCATGGTCCACCGTTCGAACACAGCTGTGAACAATAGTGAAATGGGATCTCTAGTGCGCTCCCAGGCTGTCGTGGATGTATATAATCGCCACACTGAGCAACGTTTGTAACCTGGAACTTAAACATGGTACGCAATTAACAAATGCTACTTCTCTCTCGTGTGAAAATTAAAATGTGTTTCTTTGAGCTGTTTATCTGTTATTTCTCTTCCGCATGCCTTTACAAGTGTTTCCACAAATTTTCATTGCCCTAGATCACTCGTTTGTCACGGGGGCCCTCTTAAGCAGGGAAATTTTAATTATTACCGCCCTGTACTTTAGGGTCTTACATGAAGGAACCCTTCTCTCAGGTAAGGAGCAGTCCCAGCGTTTGGAACGAAAGAGAGGAAATAGCTTGAGAAAAGTTATACGTGGCACGCGCATGTCAGGTGTATAAGAACCCGTCTTTCCTAACAGGCTGTATTACTGTTCCTCCTAGCACATAACGGTAACGAACAGCGCGATATTTCGGCTCTCGTTGGTCGATATCCCACGACTGTTGTGCAAATATGGGATCGGTAGGATCAACAAGGCCATATTCACCCCCAGGGACGATCTCAACAGCCCCACGACACTAACTCACGATAGGACACATATATTGTTCGCTTTAGACAAAAGCATGTTTACAGCATTGCGTGTATTCACACTTAGAGTGCGACGACGTCTCTAACTACGCACTGTCAGCAACACGACCATTGCTGCGGGTGCCCTTGAAATGGGAGCTGCTCTGAGAGAGGTAGGGCAGTGGTTACCACACTGGACTCGACATCTACGAGGTTCGTTCAATAAGTAATGCCCCACATTTTTTTCTCAGAACATATTTATTGTTAAGAGTCAGAATTTGGTGACAATATACATCAGCGTGTCTTGTCAATGTCCTATTGTTCTACGTAGTTTCCATCACGTTCTATGGCCGTACGCCATCGTTGTGGAAGAGCATGCATTCCCTGCTGGTAAAATGGAAGTCCGAGGGTGCCAGGTCTGGACTGTATGGTGGATGAGGCAATGATGTCCAACGCAATTTGGCGTAGTGTTCCCGGGTTCTCAGACTTGTGTGTGGGCGTGCATTATCGTGTTGGAGCAAGATATCTGCTGGACTTTCCGATCGAGCACGTCGGAAATGGTTCTTGAGTTAATTCAGAGTCTGCACGACGTATTCCTCTGAATTGATGGTTGACCCTCTTGGCATCACATCCACGAGAATGACGCCATCACAATCCCAGGAGACTGCCACCATGAGCCGGCCGAAGTGGCCGTGCGGTTAAAGGCGCTGCAGTCTGGAACCGCATGACCGCTACGGTCGCAGGTTCGAATCCTGCCTCGGGCATGCTTGTTTGTGATGTCCTTAGGTTAGTTAGGTTTAACTAGTTCTAAGTTCTAGGGGACTAATGACCTCAGCAGTTGAGTCCCATAGTGCTCAGAGCCATTTTTTTTTGCCACCATGACTTTTCCGGCAGAGGGGGCTGTCTTGAATTTCTTCTTTTGTGGTGAATGAGGATGATGCCACTCCACGGACTGCCTTTTTGTTTCCGGCGCGAAGTGGTGCACCAAGCTTTCGTCCCCCGTAACGATGTGCGATAGAAAGGCCTCTCCGTCGGTCACAAAACGCTCCAACAATTCAGATGAAATGGCCTTTCTTTGAACCTCGTGGCCCACTATGAGAATTCGTGGAACCAATCGTGAGGACCACTTTGAATATCCGAGAGTCTCTGTCATTGCAGATGCACTTCGAATGCTGACCTACAACTGTAGAGCCAATTATCGAATTGTGTGATGCGCCGGGCGGCCCGAATATGTCATCCGCACGATTCAGCATGTGTGGAGCAATGGCTGTGACACGACGTCCCGAGCGTGGCTGATCATGGAGCTCTGTTCCTACATTTCCTGAGGCTCTAACTTTCTTTTCTCATCGCCCAACTGTACTCGTATCAACTGCAGCATCGCCATACACTGCACACAAACGTTTATGATGTTCACCACAGTTTCTTTTTCTGCGCACAAGAATTCAATAACCATACGCTACTTATAACGTGAGTCGTATGTAGACGCTATTTTGACGCTGTACTACGGCTCTGCCATCTGCCGGAACGGTTCGAAACTTCACCGGCGCACATAAGAAACATCAAATGTGAAGCACCAACAAGGTATGTACACTCCTGGAAATTGAAATAAGAACACCGTGAATTCATTGTCCCAGGAAGGGGAAACTTTATTGACACATTCCTGGGGTCAGATACATCACATGATCACACTGACAGAACCACAGGCACATAGACACAGGCAACAGAGCATGCACAATGTCGGCACTAGTACAGTGTATATCCACCTTTCGCAGCAATGCAGGCTGCTATTCTCCCATGGAGACGATCGTAGAGATGCTGGATGTAGTCCTGTGGAACGGCTTGCCATGCCATTTCCACCTGGCGCCTCAGTTGGACCAGCGTTCGTGCTGGACGTGCAGACCGCGTGAGACGACGCTTCATCCAGTCCCAAACATGCTCAATGGGGGACAGATCCGGAGATCTTGCTGGCCAGGGTAGTTGACTTACACCTTCTAGAGCACGTTGGGTGGCACGGGATACAAGCGGACGTGCATTGTTCTATTGGAACAGCAAGTTCCCTTGCCGGTCTAGGAATGGTAGAACGATGGGTTCGATGACGGTTTGGATGTACCGTGCACTATTCAGTGTCCCCTCGACGATCACCAGTGGTGTACGGCCAGTGTAGGAGATCGCTCCCCACACCATGATGCCGGGTGTTGGCCCTGTGTGCCTCGGTCGTATGCAGTCCTGATTGTGGCGCTCACCTGCACGGTGCCAAACACGCATACGACCATCATTGGCACCAAGGCAGAAGCGAATCTCATCGCTGAAGACGACACGTCTCCATTCGTCCCTCCATTCACGCCTGTCGCGACACCACTGGAGGCGGGCTGCACGATGTTGGGGCGTGAGCGGAAGACGGCCTAACGGTGTGCGGGACCGTAGCCCGGCTTCATGGAGACGGTTGCGAATGGTCCTCGCCGATACCCCAGGAGCAACAGTGTCCCTAATTTGCTGGGAAGTGGCGGTGCAGTCCCCTACGGCACTGCGTAGGATCCTACGGTCTTGGCGTGCATCCGTGCGTCGCTGCGGTCCGGTCCCAGGTCGACGGGCACGTGCACCTTCCGCCGACCACTGGCGACAACATCTATGTACTGTGGAGACCTCACGCCCCACGTGTTGAGCAATTCGGCGGTACGTCCACCCGGCCTCCCGCATGCCCACTATACGCCCTCGCTCAAAGTCCGTCAACTGCACATACGGTTCACGTCCACGCTGTCGCGGCATGCTACCAGTGTTAAAGACTGCGATGGAGCTCCGTATGCCACGGCAAACTGGCTGACACTGACGGCGGCGGTGCACAAATGCTGCGCAGCTAGCGCCATTCGACGGCCAACACCGCGGTTCCTGGTGTGTCCGCTGTGCCGTGCGTGTGATCATTGCTTGTACAGCCCTCTCGCAGTGTCCGGAGCAAGTATGGTGGGTCTGACACACCGGTGTCAATGTGTTCTTTTTTCCATTTCCAGGAGTATATGTTAATGGCTTTTTGTAAAAAAATGTTGGGCATACTTATTGAACGACCTTCGTACAACAATGCTCCACCTGTCGATCTGTGGTGGAGCACACGTCTGGTGGCAGTAACTGATCGCCTCTTCCATGTTTCAATCGCGACTGGCACGTAAGAAGAATGATTATCAGTAAGCCTCTGCATTAGCTACAATTTCTCGAATTTTCTTGTCTTAGTCATTTCACAGGATGTATGTGGGAGGAAATAATATGTTGTCCAGAGCCCGCCCTGTTAGCCGTGCGGTCTAACGCACTGCTTTCCGGGCGGGAAGGTGTGCTGGTCCCCGGCACGAATCCGCTTGGCGGATTGGTGTCGATGTCCGGGACTCGAACCCGGTATCTCGTGATTACATGGCAGACGCTCTATGCATGTGGGTCTCACGGGTAGCGTGCAAGGGATTAGTTCCTGCAGGCGCACTATCCTCTGTGCCCTCGGTTGCTGAGATGGATAAAGCGTCTGCCACGTAAGCAGGAGACCTTGGGTTCGAGTCCCGGTCGGGCACACATTTTCAATATGTCCCCAATGATGTATATCAACGCCTGTTTGCAACTAGGGTGCCGATTTAATTATCATTTCATTCTAGATAAGCTGCACGGTCATCAATGGTATCTGTTCTTTCGGGAGCAGGTACTACCTTCATATACAGAAAGAGGGAGTGTATTACGAATTTCCGCGATGAAACAAGTTCTGAAGACCGTATTCATATTTCCAACTTCTCTCCGTTATCTTCTGTTTCGGTGCCTGTACGATCACTAAGTGACTGATTAAGAGGACCGCACGAGATTAGCCGAGCGGTCTGGGGCGCTACAGTCATGGGCTGTGCGGCTGGTCCCGGCGGAGGTTCGAGTCCTCCTTCGAGCATGGGTGTGTGTGTTTGTCCTTAGGATAATTTAGGTTAAGTAATATGTAAGCTTCACACGCATTTGTACATTTTTGATTAAGAGGGTTACTCGGAAAGTAAGGTCCGATCGGTTGCGAAATGGGAACTACAGTGAAAATCAGAAATGTTTTATCCTCGACAGTTTGCTACGCCTTCCAGCTACTTCTCTACATAGTAGCCACTTCGATTTAGACATCTGTCGTAGGTTAAAGAGGAGTGAAAACGTAGCTGACTAACGAAAGCTGAACGAAGCGAAAATGAGGCAAGGAGAGCAATGAGAGAAGCTTTTAAGGGCTTTGAAAGTAAAACTTTGTCAACCGATTCGTGTAAAAACCCAAGAGCTTTTGGTCGTATGTAAAATCAGTAAGATGGTCAAAATCATCTGTTCTTTTACTCAGTGACCATACTGGTACAGAAACGGAATATAACAGAGAGAGGGCCGAAATAATGAATTCGGTCTTCCGAAATTGTTTCACCGCGGAAGATAGTAACACGGTCCCTCCTTTCAATCGTCGTACGATCGTCAAAATGGCAGATATTCAGATAATCGATCGCGGAACAGAAAAGCAACTACAATCGCTTGGTGGAAGAAAGGAGTCAGGAGCAGATGAGATACCTATAAGATTCTAAAGAGATTATGCGAAGAACTTGCTCCCTTTCCAGCAGTAATTTATCGTAGATCGCTTGTGCAACTAAGGGTACGTAGCGATAGGAAGAAAGCGCAAATCATTCCCGTTTGTAAGAAGGGCCGTCGGACAGATACACACAATTATAGACCTGTATCGTTGAAGTCAGTCTGTTGTAGGATTATGGAGCATGTTTTATGCTCAAGAATTATGACGTTCTTGGAGAAGGAAAATCTCCTCTATAAAAATCAAGATGGGTTCCCCAAACAGAGATCCTGCGAAACTCAGTTCGCTCTGTTACTCTATGGGATTCATAGCGCCGTAGTCGATGGCGCTCAGGTCGATGCTTAACCTTTCCTGCAGCATCTTCCACTGGTGTTGGTTGATCATTTCTCTGACGCTTTCGTTATTACTAAATAACTCTGTAGCGAAATACGCCCCTCTTCTTTGTACTTTTTCTGTTTCCGCTATAAGTGCTATCTGGTACAAATCTCATATTCACGAGCAATGTTCAAGTACTTGTCGGACGAGTGTTTTGTAGACTACGTCCTTTGTTGATGGACTACATTTCCCGATGATTCTTCTGATGAATCTCAGACTGGTATTTGCCTTACTCGCGATTAATTTTAAGTGGTCGTTCCATTTCAAATCGCTCAGTACATATAATCCTAGGTATTTTATGGAAGTAACTTCTTCTAGTAGTTGTTCTGCAATTGTGTTATCATACAAGAAAGCGCCTTTTTCTCTGTGTATTCGCAATACATTACGTTTGTTTATGTTCATGGTCAATTGCCAGTCCCTGTTCCAAGCGTCGATTCTCTGCAGGTGTTCCTGCATTTCGCTACAATTTTTCACCGTCGCGACTTCTCTGTATAAAGCAGCAAGCCTCATGGAACTTCATGTACTAGGTCATTTCTCCAAAGATTCGTCAGGCGCATTTTTTCTGGTGTTTCGGCAGGTATTTGCTATTTACTTATTGCGTAGATTGAGTCAACCCACACAGTTACTGCTCGTCACGTCTTTCGTGCGACGTCCAGTGGCAACAGTAAGCGTCAGTTTCTTTCCCATTACAAGTAAAATTATTTTTGAATCGAAATGTTATGTGACTACTCGACAGAGAGCTCCCAAACTGGTCTAGTCCGATATTCTTTTTATCGACATGTATCAACAGGAAGAGTAAAACGCGAAGAATAAACACGAATACTGCACATACTCAGTAGCGCTGGATGCTTAGCGGTAGCAGGCAGAGCGGGCCAGCACTGACTGGAGTACTGGTTATTCTTCGTGTTTTACTGCCCGTGTTAATACATATCTATAAAAAGAATACCGTACGAGACTATTCTGGGAACTTTCTACCGAATGGACACGGAAAATCCCGCTTTAGAAAATATTTTGTTAGTAACGGGAAACAAACCGACGCTTTCCGTCGACACAGTGCGTCCCATGAAAGACGTGATGAACACTATTTGTTAGGGCTGACTCCAAGAACACAATGCAAAAACGAAATTGCAAATATCTGGTGGAACACCAGAGAAAATGACCCTGGTGGCTCTTTGGAGAGACACACTGTGTATATTGAGAAAATTAAAGGTCCTATAAAATTACCCTGGGGCATGGCCGAAGTTAGTTTTACGCCTCACGACTTCTCCTCATTCAGAATGACGTGCTGTGTACTTCGAGGTTTCTGTGGTGTTATCTTCCAGCAAGATAACGCATGACCACATGCGCATGTTGCCCTGACCTACCTCGTGTTCAGCTGTTGCTCTGCCCAGCATAGCACATTCTACTGATCTCTCACCGACGGAAAACATCTGATCGCGGGTCGCAAAGACACTGGCAGGCCATCACTCGCCAGCCACTACGATTGACGAATTCTGGTATAGAGCTGAAACAACGTGGGATGACGTTCCCGTATCAGTCACCCAAGCTTAGTTAGACTCCATGACTAAGCAGGTTAGAGCCTTTGCTGCCGACAGAGATGGCAGATCTGTGTCCTGAATTTCGCCCCTTGCATGCCTCCCACCACTTAAACATTAAATCTTGTATTCTTCCGGATATATTGGATACACACAATAAATAAAATGTAGTTATTTGTTATTCTTCCCGCTGTTGCAATTTTGATGGCCAACAGTGTAGTTTTGTCAGGCTGTTGTTGACTGGACTATGGTTTTTCAGGTATCTCGGTACACGTATCTTTCACATTCAGTAGCAGAGTTGTGTTCGTTTTCACGCGAACCAGTGGCTGGGGAAGGTCCTGGTTATTTGTATAAAATATGTAGCGTGACAATAGTTGCGGCAGCTCCAGTTACGGGCTGATGCTATCGGGCGCCGTCCGCGCTGCACGAATGCACCGCCGAGCAGCGATCTCCGCGCGATAACATTGTCCTTTATAACTTTATTGCTCGTTCCATTGTTTATTGCCGTAGCGTCTCACTGTCCGTACGTACGCCGAATCAATTGTGCCGGAAAATAAATTAGGAGACCTCCCCAGAGTCTGAATTCCGATATTCTGGCTACCGTCTAACGGAAAGCTGTCAACGTCTGGCCTATCTTGATGGGAGCACTGTGTAAGTTGAAAGTTACGCTTTGTGGTGCGGGCAAGGGACGTATAACAATATTGGCCTTCAAGTGATCCATTTTTAGTCAGATTAATACTTCCCCTGTTGAAAGGGCGCCGTGAAGTTTTTTAGGTAGTTACGGAGGACAGCAGTGTCTGTTGCTGAAGTTGTTTAGGTCACCGCTCTGTCCTCAGGAACTGTTTGTTGACACCACGTATAATTAGAGAAAATTCTAGATGTCAACATTGGTAATGCATTAGAAGTACTTTATCCAGTAACTGAAATACAGTGCATGGTGACGGAGTGCTTAGGACACTAAACTCGCGTTAAGAGTGCCGAATGCCGAAATTGTTTTTCAGCAAGGTCAGAGCGATTTGATTTCTACTGGTGAGCTTGTGTTTTGTTCCTAATAACCTAGATTAGGGAAGGGTGGGGAAAGAAATCGGCCGTGCCCTTTCACAGGAATCATCCCGGCGTTTGCCTCAAGTGATTTAAGTAAATCACGGAAAACCTAAATGAGGATGGCCGGTCGCGGGTTTGAACCGTCGTCCTCCCGAACGCGAATGCAGTGCGCTAACCACTGCGTCACCTCGCTCGGTCCAGAAAGAAAAGCAGTCCGTTGGAAACTGCACATCTGTGAAATCTTTTTTGTTTTGTTTTGATAACGCTAAACATTGTGTAGCTCCACTTCCCGTGTTGTACGAGTAACATGTTTGGATCCTCCTAGGATGCTGTACACAACGTGCTCGAGCGGTTGTTGCTCCAGCCGTCCATTCGGGGGGACGATGGTTAAAATCTGAGTCCGGCCATACAGATTTAAGTTTTACGTGATTTCCCTAAATCGGTCCTGGCAAATCCCGGGATGGTTCCTTTGAAAAGGACAGGACCAATTTCCAGTCTCATTCTTTCGTAATCCGAGCTTGTGATTCGTCTCTAATGACCACGCTGTCGACAGGACGTTAAAGTTTGATCTTCCTTCTCTTTTGTTAGAGCCTGCCTTCCGCCTCCCCCCCCCCCCCCCCGTTCAACGGCAACCCTCCGGACCTGACATGTCATACAGTGTGTGAGAACGGTCACTGCAAGTCTGATCTGGATCCAGACCATACCATTCCGTTGAATCTTGTTTCCTGGAGAAACGTGCTCACAGGGATGGCACGGCGTGCTTTTAAAAGACAAGGCCATAACTGAAATGTTGACTGTAACACTAGAGAGTACGTCTGAAGGTTCTGTCCTGATACTGCACATTCCTCAAATTACCCTCGATAGCAGTGATAGGTGTCCGACATCCGTTCATTATGATGATCGACCCAAATCATGAGTGACCCTCCTCAGTACTGAACCCGTGGAACTGCATACCTGTGAGGTGCATTTGTACCTGACTGCCTTCATATTCCTCATCAAGCGTTAGGCAAATGTTGCGTTCGGCGGAGGAGACAACTTGCTTACGTCTGCCAGTACATATATACTCCGCTAGCCACCTTACAGTGGTGTCAGAGAGTACCTCAGATACCTCTATCATCCCTCCCCCCCCCCCCCCCCCCACCCTCACCGTTCCATTAGAAAACGGTGTGTGGGAACAACCACTGTCGCTAAACTTCCGTATGAGCTCTGATTTCTCTCATTTTTCGTAGAGATTATTTCGAGAGACATGCGGGAAGAAGTAGTAATTGTCCGACTCATCTTCAAACGTACACTCTCAGCGTTTCAGCTGTAACCTTCTTCGTGATAACGTCTGTCCTGTTGCACCTGCCATTGGAATTCGTTGAGCATTTCCGTAACGCTCTCGCGCTTACTAAACGATTCCATGACGAAACTTGCCCCTCTTCTTTGGATCTCAATCATTTTCATTAATTGTAGTTGGTGAGAGTCCCAGGCAGATGAACAATACTTAAGAACGGGCCGAACAAATGTTTCGTTCAAATGGTTCAAATGGCTCTGAGCACTATGGGACTCAACATCTGAGGTCATCAGTCCCCTAGAACTTAGAACTACTTAAACCTACTAACCTACTAACCTAAGGACATCACACACATCCATGCCCGAGGCAGGATTCGAACCTGCGACCGTAGCAGTCACACGGTTCCGGACTGAAGGGCCTAGAACCGCACGGCCACCGCGGCCGGTAAATGTTTCGTAAGCCACTTCTTTCGAAGATGAATAACGTTCTAATTTCAACCCGGCATCTGATTTTTCCGCTCGTTGTAAAAGTGATCATTCCATTTTAGGTCGTGCCAGATGGTTACTCCTATGTACAGGGCTATTACAAATGATTCAAGCGATTTCATAAATTCACTGTATCTCCATTCATTGACATATGGTCACGACACACTACAGATACGTAGAAAAACTCATAAAGTTTTGTTCGACTGAAGCCGCACTTCAGGTTTCTGCCGTCAGAGCGCTCGAGAGCGCAGTGAGACAAAATAGCGACAGGAGCCGAGAAACCGTATGTCGTGCTTGAAATGCACTCACATCAGTCAGTCATAACAGTGCAACGACACTTCAGGACGAAGTTCATCAAAGATCCACCAACTGCTAACTCCATTCGGCGATGGTATGCGCAGTTTAAAGCTTCTGGATGCCTCTGTAAGGGGAAATCAACGGGTCGGCCTGCAGTGAGCGAAGAAACGGTTGAACGCGTGCGGGCAAGTTTCACGCGTAGCCCGCGGAAGTCGACGAATAAAGCAAGCAGGGAGCTAAACGTACCACAGCCGACGGTTTGGAAAATCTTACGGAAAAGGCCAAAGCAGAAGCCTTACCGTTTACAACTGCTACAAGCCCTGACACCCGATGACAAAGTCAAACGCTTTGAATTTTCGGCGCGGTTGCAACAGCTCATGGAAGAGGATGCGTTCAGTGCGAAACTTGTTTTCAGTGATGAAGCAACATTTTTTCTTAATGGTGAAGTGAACAGACACAATGTGCGAATCTGGGCGGTAGAGAATCCTCACGCATTCGTGCAGCAAATTCGCAATTCACCAAAAGTTAACGTGTTTTGTGCAATCTCACGGTTTAAAGTTTACGGCCCCTTTCTCTTCTGCGAAAAAAACGTTACAGGACACGTGTATCTGGACATGCTGGAAAATTGGCTCATGCCACAACTGGAGACCGACAGCGCCGACTTCATCTTTCAACGGGATGGTGCTCCACCGCACTTCCATCATGATGTTCGGCATTTCTTAAACAGGAGATTGGAAAACCGATGGATCGGTCGTGGTGGAGATCATGATCAGCAATTCATGTCATGGCCTCCACGCTCTCCCGACTTAACCCCATGCGATTTCTTTCTGTGGGGTTATGTGAAAGATTCAGTGTTTAAACCTCCTCTACCAAGAAACGTGCCAGAACTGCGAGCTCGCATCAACGATGCTTTCGAACTCATTGATGGGGACATGCTGCGCCGAGTGTGGGAGGAACTTGATTATCGTCTTGATGTCTGCCGAATCACTAAAGGGGCTCATATCGAACATTTGTGAATTCCTAAAAAAACTTTTTGAGTTTTTGTATGTGTGTGCAAAACATTGTGAAAATATCTCAAATAATAAAGTTATTGTAGAGCTGTGAAATCGCTTCAATCATTTGTAATAACCCTGTACTTTACGTTAGTTACTGTTTCCAGTAATTTGTCACCAACAGTTTAATCGTACAGCGGTGGATGTCTTCGCTTATTTATACGCAATACGTAGCATTTATTTTCGTTCAGAGTCAACTGCCAGTCGATGCACCCATTATGGACCCTTCACAGGTTTTCCTGCATTTCTCTACAGCCTTCAGGCGTTGCAACCTCTCTACAGACAACAACATCGTCTGGAAAAATCTCCATAGAACTTACGACGTTATGTAATAGATCATTTATATATAATGTAAACAGTTATGGTCCTATATTACTGCCTTGGGGCACACCAGAAATTATCTTTATTTCTGCAGAATCCATCCCGTTAAGAATAACAGACTGAGTTATGTCGCTTATTTCATGGTGAAATCCAGTTGAAAAATGCGGAATTTATTGTAGGACATTGTGGAATATTCCAGTTTCAGCCCCTACAGTTTCACGAAGTTCCGAGAGGTGGCGCCGCTATACGTAGATTTCAATATGGCGCCTATAACGGATGTGCGTTCTAAGCAGAGAGCTAAGTTTCTTTTGGCTGAAAACTAGAGCATCATAGATATTTATAGGCTCTTTCAGAATGTCTACGCAGACCTGGTAGTAAACAAAAGCACGGCGAGTCGTTGGGCGAAGCGTCTGTCACCAATCACCATCGCAACGAAGTTGCACAAACCTGTCCGTGTGCCCGTGTGCCGGCCGCCCGCACGCAACTATTACTCCTGCAATGTTAGAACGTGCGGACACTCTCGTTCGAGGTGGACGTCTCTGTTGGTAGCGCTGACACACTCGTCCACCATTTGGGGTACGCAAAGCTGTCTGCCTGCTGGGTTCCTCTCCACCTTACAGAAGACTTCCGTCTGTTTGGCCCAACGAAGAATGGACTCCGCGGGAAGCAGAATATGGATGATAGAGAGGATACTGATGCAACAAGGCGTTGGCTCCGACGTCAACCAGTAGAGTGGTACCATGCGGGCATACAGGCCCTCCCAGTAAGGTGACGTAAGGTCGTAGCATTAAAAACGGAAATTATGCTGAAAAATAGGGTTCAATTGCCAAAAAATAGTGGGGAATAATATGGTGCATTGGAATCTCGAATAAAACCATGCTGCTTTCCGAAGAAAATGTGTTGCATTACTTAGTGAACGCGCCTCGTAAATCTTCCCTCGCCTAACTTCAAAATGGTTCAAATGGCTCTGAGCACTATGGGACTTAACTTTTCAGGTCGTCAGTCCCCTAGAACTTAGAGCTACTTAAACCTAACTAACCTAAGGACATCACACACACATCCATGCCCGAGGCAGGATTCGAACCTGCGACCATGGCGGTCTCGCGGTTCCAGACTGTAGCGCCTAGAACCGCTCGGCCACTCCGGCCGGCCCTCGCCTAACTACTTCGTGCACAACAGTGCTGAGGATTTTGCAGTGTTGTTCGTAGCGAACCTTTTGAGGCCATATAATTGATCATGTGGTGACGGGTACATACTCTCTGGCACGACACAACACCACCTCACCCGACACTCAAACGTACAGCCTCCAAAATGACAGCGTGCAGTTCCGCTGCATTCTCTCCAGGGTAGCTACGAGCGATAATTTGTAGGTAGCGTTCATTGTCTGGTGTTGTTGACCGAAGGCGACCCCTAAGAATCGTATCTAGAATGTTTTGTGTCTTACTATAGTGGCTGAATGTTCGAATGACGTCGTGGTAATGTACGCCAATTTGACTGGCAACTTCCCGTGCTGACAACCCTTATTGCCATAAAAGGACAACGCGCGTGCTGCCTAAGCTTTAAACGATCCTTCGAGGCACATTTATAGGCAGACAAGTGTACACAAGCCGCATTTTTCCGTTAATGGTCGGAGACGCAGTGCATTCCACTGCACAGCACTGACATTGCAGATTTACCATTACCATTAAACTTAGCGATTTCCTTTGCCCAAATTAATATCGAGAAAGAAGTTTCCGGACAATAAAACGTAAGCTAAGCGATTAATGAGAGTGACACTAACATTTGTTCGAGTAGTTTGTACTGAATATTGGCAAGAACCAAGAAAACGTTAATGATCTAAACATTAGTATACATGGTCTTTCGAGGACGTGGTAGGACCTGCTTCTAATTTCAGAAGAAAGGAGGAAGAATAGGATTTTACCTCCCGTCGACAGTGGGGATATTACAGGCAAAATCGCAGGCTCGCATTGGAGAAGATTAAAAAAGGAAATGGTCCTTGTCCGTTTCAAAGGAAGAAAGTCGGGCATTTTATTTAAGTGATTTAGGGAAAACGTAAACCTGGAATGCCGGACCTGAAACATAAATGCCATTCTTCTGAATACAATGCCATTGTCCAAACCATTTCTCCAACTGCGACTAACTGTCGGAGCCCAAACCAACTCGATCAGTGCTACCGTGGCAGCTTCACAGCTGCTGCAGGGAAAATACGGCTGTACTTCACTGTTATGACTGAACGCTTCAAATATCATAGATATGCGTCAACTGCAGTCAGAGATCTATTACCTATACGAAAAAAAATATGGTTACTTTATGTGCCCTGTACTACCCCACCCCCTATCTCTCAAAAAGGACGACTAAACGATGAGATGATGTTGCACTGTTTCGGACAGTAAAATACTATCGAGAGGGATTAAACGTTAGAATTCAACCACTAGTAGGCAGCGAGATCAATAGATACGAAGCAATAACTCAAACAAAAAAATGGATAACTAGTAGATGAAGAAATTGGTCGCCGTTTTATCAATGACCCATCGTTACTGGGAAGGCTCATGAACATTCAGATACGTCCATTTCTTTCATGTTGATCACTGCCATCTTCATCGACACATTTGACACAAAAAAATTTGCGGTATACGTTTACTTCTTGTTTGCTTACATATTTACAGATACTTGAAGTCTAGGAGAAATACTACGATCTTCATCGAATGTTAGCCGTTTTAATATGAAATCAAACCACTTGTTGCTTTGACCAAGATTTTAAAGTGGACTCCACATAATAACAATCGTAATTGACTACAAGTAATATAAGTAATGACCAAATGTCTTTGTTTCTTTTTGTTCCTTTCAGGATACAAGAAAAGACCATGGAAAAAACAGCAAAGTAATATCTTTACAGTAGAGGCCTGTTATTCTTACTGTTCCTTTTGCGGGGCTTCCCCTCTATCTACACTCCTGGAAATTGAAATAAGAACACCGTGAATTCATTGTCCCAGGAAGGGGAAACTTTATTGACACATTCCTGGGGTCAGATACATCACATGATCACACTGACAGAACCACAGGCACATAGACACAGGCAACAGAGCATGCACAATGTCGGCACTAGTACAGTGTATATCCACCTTTCGCAGCAATGCAGGCTGCTATTCTCCCATGGAGACGATCGTAGAGATGCTGGATGTAGTCCTGTGGAACGACTTGCCATGCCATTTCCACCTGGCGCCTCAGTTGGACCAGCGTTCGTGCTGGACGTGCAGACCGCGTGAGACGACGCTTCATCCAGTCCCAAACATGCTCAATGGGGGACAGATCCGGAGATCTTGCTGGCCAGGGTAGTTGACTTACACCTTCTAGAGCACGTTGGGTGGCACGGGATACATGCGGACGTGCATTGTCCTGTTGGAACAGCAAGTTCCCTTGCCGGTCTAGGAATGGTAGAACGATGGGTTCGATGACGGTTTGGATGTACCGTGCACTATTCAGTGTCCCCTCGACGATCACCAGTGGTGTACGGCCAGTGTAGGAGATCGCTCCCCACACCATGAAGCCGGGTGTTGGCCCTGTGTGCCTCGGTCGTATGCAGTCCTGATTGTGGCGCTCACCTGCACGGCGCCAAACACGCATACGACCATCATTGGCACCAAGGCAGAAGCGACTCTCATCGCTGAAGACGACACGTCTCCATTCGTCCCTCCATTCACGCCTGTCGCGACACCACTGGAGGCGGGCTGCACGATGTTGGGGCGTGAGCGGAAGACGGCCTAACGGTGTGCGGGACCGTAGCCCAGCTTCATGGAGACGGTTGCGAATGGTCCTCGCCGATACCCCAGGAGCAACAGTGTCCCTAATTTGCTGGGAAGTGGCGGTGCGGTCCCCTACGGCACTGCGTAGGATCCTACGGTCTTGGCGTGCATCCGTGCGTCGCTGCGGTCCGGTCCCAGGTCGACGGGCACGCGCACCTTCCGCCGACCACTGGTGACAACATCGATGTACTGTGGAGACCTCACGCCCCACGTGTTGAGCAATTCGGCGGTACGTCCACCCGGCCTCCCGCATGCCCACTATACGCCCTCGCTCAAAGTCCGTCAACTGGACATACGGTTCACGTCCACGCTGTCGCGGCATGCTACCAGTGTTAAAGACTGCGATGGAGCTCCGTATGCCACGGCAAACTGGCTGACACTGACGGCGGCGGTGCACAAATGCTGCGCAGCTAGCGCCATTCGACGGCCAACACCGCGGTTCCTGGTGTGTCCGCTGTGCCGTGCGTGTGATCATTGCTTGTACAGCCCTCTCGCAGTGTCCGGAGCAAGTATGGTGGGTCTGACACACCGTTGTCAATGTGTTCTTTTTTCCATTTCCAGGAGTGTATTTCAAAGGCACAACTGAAAACTACTGCAGTTACAAATAATATGAAATCATCAGGCATGCTCAACGTTGGTGGTCTTCATCGGATTACATCAGGGGAAGATTACTCGCTCCTGGGACGAGCGAATAAACACTGTACAGTGTGGTCACTCTTGTCTTCCTCATGACGTCCACAAAATCGGCCTGTAACTGAGTGCTGAACCGTTGTAGAATGGAAGACATTTATTTATTCACACTGTCCAGGTTTACTGCCCCAGCGTTTCCGCCTTTGGGATGAAAACAATCAGGTCTGCGTAAGACTCGTATGAACTTGGTAATTTGAAATATCCGCTAATATCTTTTTCGGCAATATTTAAATTCTACTTTAGTGTTTCGTTTACTACCGACTTAGTTGGTAAATTAACCTTTCATAACAGGCTACCCAAAATTTTCGTAAGGCCACGTTGCACGCAAGGGACATACTGGGTGACAATTATTGGACTATATGAAAAAAACACGTAAATTAGTTACAAACTACGGGGTGCACACACTTAATTCAAAATGTAAACGTCACTATAGATGTTCGGATTTAGGTTACGACCTGTTCGATGTGCCTGCCATCATTGGAGATCATTTGGTGGAGACGAATAGCGAAATTCTGCATGACCCGTTGAAGTGTCGGAACATCAACACTGTCGATGACCTCATGAATGCCTATTCTCAGCTAAGCAACGGTTTCGAGATTATTGCTGTACACCTTGTCTTTAATATAGTCCCACAAAAAGGAGTCGCATGTGTTCAGATCCGGAGAACATGGCGGCCAATCGAGACCCATGTCAGTGACCTCTGGGTACGCCAAAGACTGAATGGCTGGCTCTGAGCACTATGCGACTTAACTTCTGAGGTCATCAGTCACCTAGAACTTAGAAATAATTAAACCTAACTAACCTAAGGACATCACACACATCCATGCCCTAGGCAGGATTCGAACCTACGACCGTAGCGGTCGCTCGGCTCCAGACTGTAGCGCCTAGAACTGCACGGCCACCCCGGCCGGCAAGACTGAATGCGGTCCAGAAAGTACTCCTCGATGACACAAACACTCTCCTGCTTCGATGCGGTTGATCTCTGTCTTGCATGAATCACATTTTGTCAAAATCAGCGTAAATTTGGATAATGGCGATGAAATCATCTTCTAAAACCTTCACCATCAAGAAATATCGCACCGATTATTCTGTGACTGGACATTGCACATCACACAGTGACCTGTTGAGGGTGAAGAGACTTCTCGATCGCGAAATGCGGATTCTCAGTCCCCCCAAATGATGAACCCATCCAAATGAATGTGGACTTCGTCGCTAAACCAAAAAATACAGTCGCGTGCGCATGCACACACTTATTCCCATCATGCCCCGCGACCAATCGTGTAGTTTGAACGTTCTAACCTAAACCATTCAGAAGTAATGACTAATTTATTTCATATATTTCAATAATTATCATACTGTATGTACTCTCTTCCACTTCATTTATAAATGTTATGTTTTTACATCATGTTTTCTTTGCGCCCAAAAATCTCGGCCTTCGTGTGACTCGTATGAAACTTGTTTTATACTCTCACGATAGCACTGAATGATACAGTGAGACCATACTTAGGCCATGCGCTTGCATTATTCACAACACATAGTTTTCTGTGGCAATTCCAAGTATTACCTCTACGCTTACGACCGTTTTCAATGCGGTACACCCATCTGCTTATGACCGCATGCTGTACATCCATCAATGGTTATTAAAACGGAAATCGTATTAGGAAGGAAAGTGGCTGAAATCCCGTTAAAATGCCACAGACGTCAGGTGTAAGGGACCACTGATGGCTTCCGGTTCCATCCTTTACCGAAACGACTTAGTATTTGTTGCTAGTAACTTGTATATTTACGAGAAATTACACATTGTAGTGTCCTCCTTCCTTTTAATTTTCTTAGTTACAGCGCTCGTAAAATAATTTTTGACAGCACTCACTTCTTAGTCTGTTTCACGCACTTTAGTTCCATCTATCTTTGTCCGTGGGGTAAATACAGAAGCATTATAGATTGCACATCATCTCTGAGGGTACAGTCGTATGGATGCAATACAATATAGCCCAAATAATTCGTTACGAAGATTAGTCACTAAATTTTCTATATGTTAGTGCACGGGCAGCATAACGACACATTGTCAGGAAATGATTTTATGAAAGTCTCTATACATTAGATTAGTTTGATAAGTTTCGAGATCGACAGTTTTTCAGTCTTCTCTAAATAGACGTAAAGAGGTTACTATAACGGTCTGGATCATACAACAGTCCTGTAATATCTTTCGCATCTAGTCATCGGTAACTCGTTACTCTTGCCTAAATTTAAACTTTCCACATAACTACACTACCTGATCAAAACTATCTGGACATCTATCGGTGGACATTAGTATGGAATTTGTCCACTCTTCTCCTTTGTAACGGGTTGAACTCTGTTGGGGACACTTTATACGAGGTATCTGAATGTCTGCGGAGGAATGGCAGCCCGTCCTTCCACAAGAGCCCAAAACTGACAGGGAAGTGATGTTGATCGCTGGGATCTAGAACGAAATCGACGTTGTAACTAATTCCAAAGGTATTCCTTTAGGTCCAGGTCGGGACTCAGGGCAAGCCAGTCGATTTCAGGAAACTTCTACAAACCGCTGCGTCACACGTGCATGATACATATAGTCATAGTCTCTCACCTGTGTGTACTACACAGTGCTATAAAATGTGTTCATATCCTTACGCATTCTGCGTTTTCTTATGTGGGAGAAGGAGACCACACCCTAACCAGGAAAAACACTCCCGCGTCGCAGTATTTATTCCTCCATACTTCACACACATGGAAAGTAAAGTTCTCCAGGTATTCGCCAAACCCAAATCCTTACATCCGATTAGTACAGGGTATAAGGCGATTCGTCCCTCCAGCCGGCCGCGGTGGCCGTGCGGTTCTAGGCGCTCCAGTCCGGAGCCGCGCTGCTGCTACGGTCGCAGGTTCGAATCCTGCCTCGGGCATGGGTGTGGGTGATGTCCTTAGGTTAGTTAGGTTTAAGTAGTTCTAAGTTCTAGGGGACTGATGACCACAGCAGTTGAGTCCCATAGTGCTCAGAGCCATTTGAACCATTTGAACCATCGTCCCTCCAAATCACTCGTTTCCAGTCAACCAGTCTCAACTGGAGTCGCTCTTTACACCATCTGTGGCAAGGCTGAGTACTGTCCACAGAAATTTGTGGCTTATAAGGAGCTGCTAGATCATTGCACCCCATTATTTTTAACTCCCTATGCATAGTCATTGTGCCATCTGGACTGTCTGTAGCACTTTATAACTCGCAAGCGATACCTTCCGTTGGTTTCATATGATTGTTTGCAACTATAATGTGGATGCGGAGTGGTACAGAGGCTGCAGAGGCTCACGTGGGACACACTTACACTATGTGATCAAAAGTATCCGGACACTCTCAAAAACTTACGTTTTTCATATTAGGTGCATTGTGCTGCCACCTACTGCCAGGTACTTCATATCAGCGGCCTTAGTAGTCATCAGGCATCGTGAGAGAGCAGAATGGGGCGCTCCGCGGAACTGGCTCAAATGGCTCTGAGCACTATGGGACTTAACAGCTATGGTCATCAGTCCCCTAGAACTTAGAACTACTTAAACCTAACTAACCTAAGGACATAACACAACACCCAGGCATCACGAGGCAGAGAAAATCCCTGACCCCGCCGGGAATCGAACCCGGGAACCCGGGCGTGGGAAGCGAGAACGCTACCGCACGACCACGAGCTGCGGCCTCCGCGGAACTTACAGACGTCCAACGTGGTAAGGTGATTGGGCGTCACTTGTTCCATACGTCTGTTCGCGAGATTTCCACTCTCCTAAAGATCCCTAGTTCCACTGTTTCCGATGTGATTGTGAAGTGGAAAGGCGAAGGGACACATACAGCACAAAAGCGTACAGGCCGACCTCGTCTGTTGACTGGCAGAGAGCGCGGGATTAGCCGAGCGGTCTGAGGCGCTCCAGTCATGGACTGTGCGGCTGGTCCCGGCGGAGGTTCGAGTCCTCCCTCGAGCATGGGTGTGTGTGTTTGTCCTTAGGATAATTTAGGTTAAGTAGTGTGTAAGCTTAGGGACTGATGACCTTAGCAGGTAAGTCCCATAAGATTTCACACACATTTGAACATTTTTTAACTGACAGAGACCGCCGACAGTTGAAGAGGGTTGTAATGTGTAAAAGGCAGACATCTTTCCAGACCATTTACACGAATTACAAACTGCATCAGGATCCACTAGAAGTACTATGACAATTAGGCGGGAGGTGAGAAAACTTGGATTTCATGGTCGAGCGGCTGCTCATAAGCCACACATCACGCCGGTAAATGCCAAACGACGCCTCGCTTGGTGTAAGGAGCGTAAACTTTGGACGATTGAATAATGGAAAAACGTTGCGTGGAGTGCCAAATCACAGTACACAATTTGGCGATGCGATGGCAGGGTTTGAGTATGGCGAATGCCCGGTGAACGTCATCTGCCGGCGTGTGTAGTTCCAGCAGTAAAATTCGGAGGCGGTGGTGTTATGGTGTGGTCGTGTTTTTCAAGGAAGGGACTTGCACCCCTTGTTGTTTTGTGTGGCACTTTCACAGCACAGACCTACATCTTGCTTCCCACTGTTGAAGATCAATTCGGGAATGGCGATTGCATCTTTCAACACGATCGAGTACCTGTTCATAATGCACGGCCTGTGGCGGAGTGGTTACATGACGATAACATCCCTGTAATGGACTGCCCTGCACAGAGTCCTGACCTGAATTCGATAGAACAGCTTTGGGATGGTTTGGAACGCCAATTTCGTGTCATTACTCATCGACCGACATCGATACCTCTCCCCAGTGCGGCACTCCGTGAAGAATGGGCTGCCATTCCCGAAGAAAACATTCAGCACCTGATTGAACGTATGACTGCGAGAGCGAAATCTGTCATCAAGGCTAAGGGTGGGCCAACACCATACTGAATTCCAGCATTACCGATGGACGGCACCACGAACTTGTAAGTCTTTTCAGCCAGGTGTCCGGATACTTTTGATCACATAGTGTATGATCTGTTGACTCAATAATGTATCGAATTCAGGGTGAATGTTCTTGTGATGATCGAAGAATGATGTGCTGACAGGAGGGTCGTAGATTTCCGTTGCTGTCGATTCTTTTTCCATTGTTTCTACCGTACACGTTGACCTTTCGCTTATCCATTTTTGTGATTTGTCCTTCGAAGGATGAACTCCCTCCGCTGTATGATTCTGCCGGTCTTCTATAATTCAAATGTTCAAATGTGTATGGATTCCTAAGGGAACAAACTGCTGAGATCATCGGTCCCTAGACTTACACACTACTTAAACTAACTTACGCTGAGAACAACACACACACCCATGCCCGAGGGAGGACTCGATCCTCCGGCGGGAGGGGCCGCGCAATCCGTGATATGTCGCCCTAAACCACGCGGCCACTCCGCGCGGCTCAACTATATTTGCTTATCACTATGTGCAGTTCCTAGCCTTTGTTTTCAGCGTAATTCGCTACGGACTGCCCAGTTTCTTCTGCGAATTCGTGATAAATATTGCTAGCTATTGCTTTATTGTCTTTTTCCAGGACGTCGCATCTTTCTTTTTAATGGATGCCTACCTATCTTTATCGTTTCTTTTCTGTTATTTTTATACGTTACTGAGTGGTTCCTTATATTCTAAGCGTATCCGTTGCAACCGAATTTTAGAATTGAGGGCAGAGCCCAGGATTACAGTTATCGACAGTTCCTGCTCCACCGATATATCCGTGAAGTTCTGACTACTTATTTGTCTGTGACGATCTACGATTCATCTGTGACTCAGCTTACCAACATTCTCTCGTATCTGGCTTTGGTCACTATAAGTTATGTCTTCCCTATAAACTGCGACTGGTTAAAGTGGGGTAATTCAGCATCTACACTACTGGCCATTAAAATTGTTACACCACAGACGTAAAATTTAACCGACAGGAAGAAGATGCTGTGATATGCTAATGATTAGCTATTCAGAGCATTCACACAACGTGCTGACATGAGGAAAGTTTATAACCGATTTCTCGTACACAAACAGCAGTTCACCGGCGTTGCCTGGTGAAACGTTGTTGTGATGCCTCGTGTAAAGAGGAGAAATGCGTACCATCACGTTTCCGACTTTATTAAGGTCGGATTGTAGCCTGTCGCGATTGCGGTTTATCGTATAGCGACATTGCTGCTCTCGTTGGTCGAGATCCAATGACTGTTAGTAGAATATGGGATCGGTGGGTTTAGGGGGGTAATATGGAACGCCCTGCTGGATACCAACGGCCTCGTATCACTAGCAGTCGAGATGACAGGCATCTTATCCGCATGGCTGTAACAGATCCTGCATCCACATCTCGATCCCTGAGTCAAAAGAGGTGGACGTTTGCAAGACAACAACCATCTGCACGAACAGTTCGACGACGGTTGCAGCAGCATGGACTATCAGCTCGGAGACAATGGCTGCGGTTACCCTTCACGCTGCATCACAGACAGGAGCGCCTGCGATTGTGTACTCAACGACGAACCTGGGTGCGCGAATGGCAAAACGCCATTTTTTCGGACGAATCCAGGTTCTGTTTGCAGCATCATGATGGTCGCATCCGTGTTTGGCGTCATCAGGTGAACGCACATTGGAAGCGTGTATTCGTCATCGCCATACTGGCGTATCACCCGGCGTGATGGTATGGGGTGCCATTGATTACACGTCTCCGTCACCTCTTGTTCATAGTGACGTCACTTTGAACAGTGGAAGTTTCATTTCAGATGTGTTACGACCCGTGGCTCAACCCTTCATTCGATCCCTGCGAAACCCTACATTTCAGCAGGACAATGCACGACCGCATGTTGCAGGTCCTGTACGGGCCTTTCTGGATACAGAAAATGTTCGACTGCTGCCCTGGCCAGCACATTCTCCAGATCTCTCACCAATTGAAAACGTCTGGTCAATGGTGGCCGAGCAAGTGGTTCGTCACAAAACGCCAATCACTACTCTTGATGAACTGTGGTATCGTGTTGAAGCTGTATGGGCAGCTGTACCTGTACACGCCATCCGAGCTCAGTTTGACTCAATGCCCAGGCGTATCAAGGCCGTTATTACGGCCAGAGGTGGGTGTTCTGGGTACTGATTTCTCAGGATCTATGCACCCTAATTGCGTGAAAATGTAATCACATGTCAGTTCTAGTATAATATATTTGTCCAATGAATACTCGTTTATCATCTGCATTTCTTCTTGGTGTAGCAATTTTAACGGCCGGTAGTGTAGTTTTCTCAGCCGGCCATGGTGGCCGAGCGGTTCTAGGCGCTTCAGTCTGGAACCGCGCGACCGCTACGGTCGCAGGTTCGAATCCTGCCTCGGGCGTGGATGTGTGTGATGTCCTTATGTTAGTTAGATTTAAGTAGTTCTAAGTTCTAGGGGACTGATGACCTTACAAGTTAAGTCCCATAGTGCTCAGAGCCATTTGAACCATTTTTGTAGTTTTTTATGCAGCACTGCATTCGACAACTCAGAAACAACTTATTAACACGGATATAGCAGATGGGTAGAAGTGTTTCATCATTTATATTACATCGATCTACATATTATTTCTATATAATTAATTGTTATTTCACATGCATTTGCTCTACGAGAACCTTTTTTCGCTGACTTATCCACTGGACGATTAAGTGGTGTGTGCATTTCACACAGTGTGAGCTCTTTGGTTCCTTTGAATTTAGGCTTTCGATCAAAGTTTTTAAATACCCAAGTGGCGTCATTACGAGGGGCGTTCAGTAAGTAATGCAACACATTTTTTTATGAAAGCAGATTGGTTTTATTCAGGATTCCAATATACCGTATTATTCCCCATACTTTTGACTAGAGAACCCCATTTTTCAACGTAATCGCTGTTCAATGCGACGGCCTTACACCACTTTACTGGGAGGGTCTGTATGATACCTCTCTACTGGTCGACGTCGGAGCCAACGTCTTGCTGCATCAATAACCTCCCCATCATCCACGTACCGCTTCCATCGGAGTGCATCCTTCATTGGGACAAAAAGATGGAAGTCGGAAGTTGCGAGATCGAAGCTGTAGATGGATTAGGAAGAACTGTCCAATAAAGTTTGGTTAGCTTGTCTTCTGTGCGCACACTTGTTTGAGGCTTGGATTGTCATGGAGAAGAAGAAGTTCGTTGGCATTTTCGTGGTGACGAACGCGCTGAAGGCGTTTCTTCAATTTTCTGAGGGTAGCACAGTACTCATCAGTGCTGATCGTTGCACCACGAGGGAAGACATCAGACAGTGACCCCTTCACAGTCATAAAAGACCGTCGCCATGACTTTACCGGCTGAGGGTTCGGCTTTGAACTTTTTCTTCGGAGGAGAGGTGGTGTGGCGCCACTCCATGGATTGCCGTTTTGCTTCCGGTTCGAAGTGATGAACCCTTGTTTCGTCAAAAAATTGTCTCGATGAGCTTCGTAATGCGCAAGCAGTTCCGCAGAGATGGTCCTGAGTTGCTTTGTATGGTCTTGTATTAGGCAGCGAGGAACCAGCGGGCACATACTTTTGAGTACCACAACTGGTGGACGAGTGTGTAGCAATACCAACAGAGACGTCCGGTCGAGCAACAAGGTGTTTAATTGTGGTCCCTTCAACACCTAGACTGAGCGTGTCCGCACTTTCCAACATCGCGGGAGTCACAGATGTGTGCGGCCGGACGGCACACGAGAGAGCGGACTGGTTCTGCACAACTTCGTGATGATGACAGACGCCTCGTCCAACGACTCATCTAATACAGACAGTGTTACTACTCACGGAACATATAAGTTGAAAGCACCGATGATGGCTGTTAAGCAGTTGAAATCGATTTGCAAAAGTAAATAAAGAAAACATGATTTTGCGACTGGTTGCTGCTTATTTGGTAATTTTATGATTTACGGTCGCTGCACAACTTGGGAACCATATGGAGCCCACCATTCATTCTGATGACTGTTCTCTGCTTAGAACACAGCTTCGTTACAGAAGCCATTTTGAAGGCTACGTATAGCGCCACTACCAATCAGAACTTCATGAAACTATAGCGGCTGAAGCGCGAATATTCTGCTATGTTTCACAACAAATTCCAAATTTTTTTCAACGAAAATTGGCGGAGAGAAAAAAATGTGTGGCCTTATATTATTGAACGCCTCTCGTATTAATGCACTGGATTAGTTTTAGGGGGTAACGGGTATCAGAACCTGTTCGTGGTTTCCCTAAATCACTTAGACACATTTTTGAACGGACGAATGTCAGGGTTCGTCGTCCCGTCGAAGACAAGGTCATTAGAAATGGAGCTCAACTCCCATCCTCCAAAATACCAGTCCAGTGTCTTACCTCTGTGCTACCTCCGTCGCTAGTTTTCCAATGATTCCAACAGATCATCTAAGCTCGTACCAAGTCTGTTATGATCACGACCACTAGGAGTCCTAAATTCTAAAATACTTAATTTGCCGTCGGCGGCAGCTGCATCTGACGTTTGTTCTCGGTGCAGAGTTTGGTGCCATTGCCACTATGTCGAGTGCTAATAGCGGCAACAGCTACCAATGACGTTCATCATAGCAAATTTCCGACATTGTTAGTTGATTAAGGGCCCCGACCGTTGTTGTCAGCGCAGTTGGTACCGCCGCTATCTGCAGTCACAGCACCTTTTGCAAGTCGTCATTGGTTGTATTAAGGTCTTCCATGCTGTCAGCTTGTTCGCAGTGAACTGTCGTCTTCTTGCGTACATGAGACTTGTTGCGATAATTGGCTTCGAGATTTCGAGGGCTACCTCCATTCTCTTCTTGAGGAATAAGCTTACTACTGACGACGTGGTGCATTTATTCTTAAGTATGTATCATGTCTGTTGTCTTTGGGCTATCACAACAACACTCCCTTATGAGCAGGTCTAGATTTTCAAGAGAAAAACGTAACAATCCTGCCTTCTCCATGAGTGTTACGTTACTGATTACTGATAACGTGAGGCGTACACGGCTACAGATGCAACGGTCTCTTAGGCTCTTGACGAAGAGAGTGCAACCATCGTGACGTCGAGTCATCATTCACGAATGGGGCGGCTAGAGCAATAGGAGCGTTTTACGAATGAATGTGTCCGCAAAAAGACTTTATGTCTTGGTGAACATATAATGCGTAAAGCCGGTTCTCATAACACATTCGTCCTGCATTACGGTTAGTATTTTGTGGCCAAACACGGCTGTTCAGCGAAAACAGACAATCATAAAATATACCGAGTAATGACGATGTCCGCTGCTTAGTCACTAGGACGGGTAGTTATGTTTTAGAAAGCACGTTATTTGATTGACAGAAAAAGGAGGATTAGGGTTTAGCGTGCCGTCGACGACGAGGTCATTATAGACGCAGCACAAACGCTGGGGAAAGAATTCGGCTGTGCCCTTTCGTAGGAACCACCCCGTCATTTGCTTTAAATGACTTAGAGAAATCAAGGAAAACCTAAATCTGGATGGCTGAATGAGGATCTAAACCCTGGTCATCCTGAGAACGAGTCCAGTGTCTTAACATTGCACCACATCTTTCCGCAACTGCGTACTCCAGGAGCGTGGCTTAAGTAATATGAATCTATTTAAATATCGTTATCCCGGTTAGAGAAAATTTAGTAAAATAGCACAGTAACGAATTCAGTTGGAAAAAAGAACTCATTTTTCTGCTTGAAGTGCTAGAATAACAGCAAAACTCTTTGGAATTGCTCAAGACAAGGATTAGTTCCAGTAAAATCAAGTCAGTGAGCTGCAGAAAGACAGAGACCTGTTGTCCTATCGAATAACGCCTGTTCGGCTGTTGAACCAACGGAGAAGTAATCCAAAATATTGATTATCCTTAGTTCAAACATAATGTGTGGTGAGAAACATACGTTCCTTTGTAAGATTTTTTTTATAGAAGTACACAGTAAATACCTATGACTATGACTAGAGGAACCCTGAAAGCGTTTGATTACAACTGTTTTGACAGTTGTTCTTACAGTTCAGTCCGATAGTATTACGATAGTAGTGAACAGCAGCACTTGATTATTAACAGTTTATCCAATATATAATGTAAAAATAAAGTTCAGCTGTACAATATAACTTGAATAACCGAGTGGTCTGGTGACGTGTAACACAACAGATTCCCGCCCGGCCATGTACATTTAGGTTTTCCCTATTTTCCTTAAATCACTTACGGCGAATGCTAGGATGGTTTCTTTGAAAGGGCACGGCCCATTTCCTTCCACAATACGAAACTGCGCCCGAACTCTAATGACTTCGCTGTTGGCTGGGCGTTATACTCTGATCTTTCTGCTTTACATTTGAATGACATACTTCGGCCTTAATAGAACCACCCTGAGTTGTTTTACGGAAATGGAAGCGGTCTCAAGACAATCAGGGACTCTGATAAGACATGACCGAAACATCTTCTACTTTAGGTAAATCGCTCTAAGCGACCTCATTGAAATCTTGAAACGGCTGTTCCGATCCAAGTCACCTGGTCAGTGAAAGATAACTTTACCTCACCGCCAGCGTTCGATAACCTTAGGCAGAGATTTAGAAGATAAAATAGCTATCAACGACGGTCCGTTGGCATCCTTAATATAGTGGAAATTTTCTAAAGTTGTATTTCTTGAACAATTTATTTTCTTCAGTTGCTTATCTATTAGTGTGTGTAGCACCAGAATATATTCCAGAACAGTATAAACCCAAATGAAAATTTGCAGGAGTTATATTCATAAAAAAACCGGTGATGGACACGCTCCCAGTAACGCCCGTGTGCGGGAAATGAGGCTGGAGTGAAACGAAAGTTGTCGAATCGGTATTACATACGAAAGATAGCATATTTATTTACACACTATATGCATAGTGAAGCACGCAGTTGTAGAAATATGCGCGCGGTTCGGGAATGAATCTTCCTGACAGATTAAAACTATGTAACTGGCCAGAACTCAGACACAGACCTTTGACTATGACAGACAAAGCTGTACGAAATTTGGTAACATAGACAGACTGAAGCTCTGAGCTAGACCGTGACGCTTGCACTGTTTTTCTCAGCAGCTAGAGCTCTGGCTGCGAACGGAAAAATGGTCGACACAGTTTTAAACTGTCAAGAATGTTCATGTCTACAGTCTAACAGGCTGTCACTGTGCACTGACACCTGTCAACTTATTATATGAATCCATAATTAGTAGCTGAACTATCTCACACAATCTCTCTCTTCGCTCTATCTCTCTCTGCCACGAAGGACAACAAAACGGGGCGTATGATACCTTCGACGTACCGCTGTGCTGTAGGAATGCTACGGATGACAACCAAAGGTGTCCTGGTGTGAAATAAAATGGCGCCCAGTCCATCACTCCTGGCTGTCAGGCCGTATAGCGGGCTACAGTCAGGTTGGTATCTAACTGTCCATGGCGTCTCGAGACACGTCCTCGCTGCTTTATCGAGACTAAGTTCGAAGCAGGACTCATCACTGAAGACAGTTATACTCGTTAATGAGATTCCAGGCTGAATGTGCCCGACAGCACTGCAAACGGGCTTGTTGGTCTACCGAGGTCAATGACAGTCGGCGCAAGGAGTGCTATGAGCTCAGTCCCCTTTCTGTGAACCGCATATTAATGGTCCTTATGGTCACTGAAGGACCAGTTGCACGCGAGATCGATGATAATGATGAATGTGGAGCTCTGAGTGTCTCCCTGAAGACTTCTTAGGTCTCACATTCTGTCGTCTATCTACACTCCTGGAAGTTGAAATAAGAACACCGTGAATTCATTGTCCCAGGAAGGGGAAACTTAATTGACACATTCCTGGGGTCAGATACATCACATGATCACACTGACAGAACCACAGCACATAGACACAGGCAACAGAGCATGCACAATGTCGGCACTAGTACAGTGTATATCCACCTTTCGCAGCAATGCAGGCTGCTATTCTCCCATGGAGACGATCGTAGAGATGCTGGATGTAGTCCTGTGGAACGGCTTGCCATGCCATTTCCACCTGGCGCCTCAGTTGGACCAGCGTTCGTGCTGGACGTGCAGACCGCGTGAGACGACGCTTCATCCAGTCCCAAACATGCTCAATGGGGGACAGATCCGGAGATCTTGCTGGCCAGGGTAGTTGACTTACACCTTCTAGAGCACGTTGGGTGGCACGGGATACATGCGGACGTGCATTGTCCTGTTGGAACAGCAAGTTCCCTTGCCGGTCTAGGAATGGTAGAACGATGGGTTCGATGACGGTTTGGATGTACCGTGCACTATTCAGTGTCCCCTCGACGATCACCAGTGGTGTACGGCCAGTGTAGGAGATCGCTCCCCACACCATGATGCCGGGTGTTGGCCCTGTGTGCCTCGGTCGTATGCAGTCCTGATTGTGGCGCTCACCTGCACGGCGCCAAACACGCATACGACCATCATTGGCACCAAGGCAGAAGCGACTCTCATCGCTGAAGACGACACGTCTCCATTCGTCCCTCCATTCACGCCTGTCGCGACACCACTGGAGGCGGGCTGCACGATGTTGGGGCGTGAGCGGAAGACGGCCTAACGGTGTGCGGGACCGTAGCCCAGCTTCATGGAGACGGTTGCGAATGGTCCTCGCCGATACCCCAGGAGCAACAGTGTCCCTAATTTGCTGGGAAGTGGCGGTGCGGTCCCCTACGGCACTGCGTAGGATCCTACGGTCTTGGCGTGCATCTGTGCGTCGCTGCGGTCCGGTCCCAGATCGACGGGCACGTGCACCTTCCGCCGACCACTGGCGACAACATCGATGTACTGTGGAGACCTCACGCCCCACGTGTTGAGCAATTCGGCGGTACGTCCACCCGGCCTCCCGCATGCCCACTATACGCCCTCGCTCAAAGTCCGTCAACTGCACATACGGTTCACGTCCACGCTGTCGCGGCATGCTACCAGTGTTAAAGACTGCGATGGAGCTCCGTATGCCACGGCAAACTGGCTGACACTGACGGCGGCGGTGCACAAATGCTGCGCAGCTAGCGCCATTCGACGGCCAACACCGCGGTTCCTGGTGTGTCCGCTGTGCCGTGCGTGTGATCATTGCTTGTACAGCCCTCTCGCAGTGTCCGGAGCAAGTATGGTGGGTCTGACACACCGGTGTCAATGTGTTCTTTTTTTCATTTCCAGGAGTGTATGTCGACCGCTTCCTTCTTGATGCTGTGTTCGGTCTGGTCCATCCATTCCTAACAACGTTGTTGAATAGTGGCATCGCTCCTATTCAAACGACGAACGATACGTCTATTACTTCAATTGGCTTCTTTGAGCCCAAGAACACGTCCTCTTTCATATGCTGACATCTCCGTATATTGCTTAAGCGCTTGTCTGCGAAGAACAGTTACTGTTCAACTCACTACACGGAATAAAATTCGCAAAGACTTTGCGCCCTGGTATCGACATATCCCCTGTTTACTACCCTTGTCAGCTGTACTGTGAATCGCGCTGCAGAGTCACACATTCATCTATCGGCTGGCATAGTTTACAGTTTGCATTTTCTGTCGATACCTGTATGAATATCAATTTGTGACCAATTTGCACAACACTTTCGAGGTGCGCCGTTCTTCCTTGTGTTGGAGTATATTTCATCTTAAGTATATGAAGGATATCGTAGACTGCTGTAGTAGAAAACTGCGTGAGAGGTATGTTATTATTATACACATTAAGATCACATAGATAATATTGTGGGTAGAGCAAACCAAAGACTGCGATTCATTGGCGGAACACTTGAAGGTGCTACGTCTACTAAAGAGACTGCTTACACCACGCTTCTCCGCCCTATTCTGGAGTATTGCTGTACGGTGTGGGATCCGCATCAGGTGGGAATGACGGATGACATCGAAAAAGTACAAAGAAGGGCAGCTCGTTTTGTATTATTACGAAATAGGAGAGATAGTGTCACAGACATGATACGTGAATTGGAGCGGCAATCATTAAAACAAAGGCGTTTTTCGTTGCGACGAGGTCTTCTCACGAAATTTCAATCACCAGTTTTCTAGTTCGATTGCGAAAACATTCTGTTGCCACCCACATACACAGGGAGAAATTATCATCAAGATAAAATAAGAGAAATCAGGGCTCACACAGAAAAATTTAAGTGCTCGTTTTTCCCGTGTGACGTTCGAGAGTGGAACGGTAGAGAGACAGCTTGAAGGTGGTTCATTGAACCCCCTGCCAGGCACTTTATTGTGAATAGCAGAGTAATCACGTAGATGTAGATGTATAGAAGAAGAATACGAATCTGTCTGCAACTGGAATAGCTAATAAACGTGCAAGTTCGCAACAGGAATTGTGCCCTCATACGGCGTGTGGTCATCTCGATTAGCGCTTGCGTATCGATGTTTCATTGAGATTTTATAAGTATTTCATTGTACGAAAGGTATTCATACATGTCTCTTGTCATGGTACACGGTGAAATCCCTGTGCCAGAGTACCGTGGCAAGCCGCCAGAAGACCCAAAGCAGGATGACGCAGCCTATCTCCACTTCATCACTGGGATGCGTCGTTTGGTTTCAACCCTCTAGCAGTGTGCTACGGTACTGTGGCGTGGGAAGTTTACTATTCAGTAGTGCAGGCATGTACCTACAAAACAAACAAAAAATTAAATTACGTAACTTTATTTTTTCGAGGTGATAATCAAAATTCTATGCCTATAGCCTCATACCATTCGTCCTGAACAGCCTCTTTTACCTCTCGAGGACTTATATGGGCTGTTAGCGTACCTGTAACGTACCTGCCAAATGTATTCTAGACCTACAGACATGATCTACGAGATTTCACGCGGTGATGACACTGCCCAGTCAACTCGCGCTATGTCCACGCCTTTCATTGTGTAATCTGCAAAGCTAGTTGCTTGGGAACATGGATTGTCGTCCATAAAAAGTATTAGCAGTGATACTAGTAAACATCAGAGTGAATAAAGTACAGATATGAATGTCAGCCTACAGTCAGAGCCGAAAGAGAACATCTGTGCGCGAAGTGGTAGTGCCTGGTCCTCAGCTTTGATAATGCGCGTTCTGTAATGGCTCTGAGCACTATGGGACTTAACATCTGAAGTCATCAGTCCCCTAGAGCTTAGAACTAATTAAATATAACTAATCTAAGGGCATCACACACATTCATGCCCGAGGCAGGATTCGAACCTGCGACCGTAGCGGCCGCGCGGCTCCAGACTGTAGCGCCTAGAACCGCTCGGCCACTTAGGCCGGCGCGCGTTCTGTAGTTATTATTAAATCTCTCTGAAGCTGAATTACATTTTCCCACTGATTCTGGCTAAGTTTTATGTCATCGTGTAAGGTACACATGCTATGCTGTGGGGCAATTGGTGTGGTTGGAAATGAACACACTTCGTACGCTGTAATCGCAGTGGAGACACGTTTATTGTTCCAAAACGATCGGTTTCAACGGTCTTACGCTAACGTCAGCTGACCTTGTAGAACTTGTTATTAGTTACAGGCGTTTACGTCTGCTTCTAGATGCAGTTCATTGTGAATCACCTTTCTCCGGGTATTTTAGTATCTTTATCATAGACTGAAAACTGATATAGTCGTGAGATAACGCGCTGTAAATCTTTAGTGATATCAGCGACCTCTGACGGAACACCCTCCGTCTCTTTGATAGCTCATCAGGTCGTCGATTGCCTTAACGTCATCAGTCACGTATTAAGTCAACTAGGATATGCTCCAGAGCAAGCACTGTTCGGTTCAGAAACAGAGCTGATAAATGTTACTCGAGGCAGTTTTAAAATACCAATTTTACAGTCAGAACATATATAGACTTATAGGTATATTATCCAGTTATAGTAAACATAGGGAAAGGAACGAAAAGGAGAATCTGAATTTCACCAGCTTTCCCCCCCCCCCCCCCCCTCGTCCCCACCTCCCAACACACACACACGAGAGATGATCTCGAAAATTTGAATAAAAAAGGAAGGGCATGGCGTAGGCTAATAAACATACGAAGTGAACTACAACTTGTTCTCAAATGCAAATGGAGAAGAAGAAGTACATGGAAGGCCATTTGGTGCGAAGTAACTGTGAAAAAAGTGAGCCGTCGTATCTGTGGGAGAGCATAGGGCTGGAATGAGGAAGGGCTGCATACTTCGCTATCTGATCGAACACCTCTATGTGATGCGAAATGGACCACTAGATGTCATTAAAGGCGGACCCGCCGTTATAAGAGGAGGCAGAGAGTATTTTGTTGTCAGTGAAGAATCAGCGTCAGGAGCTTAGGTCAGTCAACAGAACTGAGTGATTTGGAACGTCAGATCTACCAGGGAGATTTCAGCCCCTATGTGGCTGCCTAAGTCGTCTGTTGGTGATGTGATTGTAAAGTGGAAACGTGAATAAACAATCACAGCTACAGAAAGACCAGACAGACCTTCCGTTCTGACGGATAGGCACTGTAGAGGATTGCGGAGCGGATGTAAAAACTCACATGAAATCAGCGGACGAACTCACTCATGAGTTCCGATGAGCTGCGAGCAGTACAGCTAGCGCAATGACTGTGTGTAGGACGTTAAAAAGTATGGATATAATGTTCGAGGTGCTCTTCATAAGACACACATTCCTGTAGTCAGTGCTGAGGCTGTGGAAAGAACGACGCCACCGGACAGTGGATGAATGGAAACGAGTTACTTGGGGTGATGAATCAAGCTACCCTGTGGTAATTCGTGTAGTGCCAATAGTGAAGTACATAGGAGGCGTTGCTACGGTACGGGGTGTTTTTCGTGTTTTTTTGCGTGTGGTCTCTTTCTTCCGTTTAATAAAACACTAAATACGGAGAGACATGAACCCATTTTACAGCATTGTTTACCACGTATGGAAGAGGAACAGTTGGAAGATGATGACTGTGTCAACTTGACAACGCACCCTAATATAAAGCAGCGTCTGTGAGGAAATGGTTTGTAGACAATAAGATTCCTGAAATGTACTGGCCTCAGTAGAGCCTCGACCTGAACGCAACGGAATACCTTTGGGACGAGTTAGAGCGTCAACTTCTCTCTAGACCCCAGAATTCGACATCACTACCTCCTCAGGTTTCAGCTCTTGATGAAAAATGGGCTACCATTCCTCCATAGACATTCAAATGCTTCTCTGGTATTTCCCCAACATAGTTCAGGCCACGTAGGCAAATAATGGATACACTTCATATCAATGTCCACCAACAGGTTTCCGGGTACGTATAATCAGACAACGTATTTTACGAGAAGATTTCAAAGCGTAAGTTACACATCATTGCACTACAGTCCAAAGGGACACATACTCATGATACTATTTTTCAGCATACTCATCAAGTCTCTGTCATCAAGGGTCTGATCGTTCCACCAGTCACTTAATTCCTCGACGATATAAAACCGCTCCTTGGTCACAGAGTCATTCAAGAACTACTGCTGAACGTCCTCGTCGTTGGAAAATCTTTTTTTCGTGCAGATGTTCTTTCAGCCTGCGCATAGTACAAAATACCGACCTCCTGGTCAGTATCACGGACGTCTGTGCTGTCTCGGCCAAATTTTTGGCACTATTTCTCTAGGCCTGAACGAGACATTGCATTTGTTCATATATCGCCAGAATTTCACGGTGAATCTGTATGCAATTTGGATGTTTTCCCCACAATAAACGTACTGTCCCGCTTACTGGCTTTGGAGTACATTCCCGATTGTCACGCTTTTTCAGTCGCACACTATGATGCACCCGTTATTCGTTTCGCAAAAAAACTTTGAAAGCAGGAAACCCCGTACATGCACTTTCTTCTGAAAATATGCCATTCATCTTGTGCTTTGATATTAGCATAGGACGACATGTGCAACTTACTTTCTGAACTCCCTTTAGTTGGATATGTAGACGCAGTTGTGAGATGGACAAACCTGTTAGAGACCAAGAAACCGACATCTACATAGGGGAAGGCCGACAGATTGCTCGGGCAAAGACGTCCGGGGACTCGCTGGAATCACCGGCTGAATAGCACCAGCCGGCGACAACAGCTGAAACGTTCTTCGACCTGTGACTTGAAGAGTTCTCATTATTTTCTCACAGAAATGACTGACGATGATGACATTGCTGTATAGGATCCGTGTTGATCAGTAGCTTCATGTCTAGACTGTTGAAAACGACCGAGTTCTAACCGTCCTACTCCTACAGTTGTATGAACTCACTATATTCCTTGTCCGTAATCAAGCAGGATCTTCATCGAACGTTGTCACCTTCAAAAGAAGTTAGCTATTGCGTTTTTCTGAGTTTACATTTTCTTCTAAAGAATTGTAAATGGCTCTGAGCACTATGGAACTTAACTTCTCAGGTCATCAGTCCCCTAGAACTGAGAACTACATAAACCTAACTAACCTAAGGACATCACACAAATCCATGCCTGAGGCAGATTTCGAACCTGCGACCGTAGCGGTCGCGCGGTTCCAAACTGTAGCGCCTAGAACCGCTCGGCCACTACGGCCGGCAAGAATTGTAAATGTATCCGAAGTACGGTATTGTTGGCAGGGAGGCGACTATGGAATCCTACATTCACCTAGTTACAAAGATTTCCTTTCTTCGAACCGAATGGTATCTTCCTGTGAATTACATTTGTGCGTATGTTACCGTATTTCACGTAACTATTTCTACTTTCCTATGTGATTACGCTAAGATAAACAGGTCGCCATGTTAATGTACAAAGTGTCATTACCATGCTCATCAGTCAGAATTTAGGTCTCAGACCAGTTCCGTACAAAGTAGCTGTTGTATCCCCGATTATAATCATCTAAATAATTTCCTATATGTAACATGTAATTAATTCATTATCTGTCGTTGTATGAAGCTCTCGTCGGACGTTTCGACTGTCTTCAGAATCCCCATTTCACGTAATTGTTATTATTGCGCGGGTGACGTTTTCATATAGACAAATGAATACATATGACACTATTGGTTGGAAGGCTATTGGGAATGGCTTCACCAGTCAAACAAGATTTTTTTTCTGCGCACATTGATACCTTTAATTCTCTAAGTGCGAATGCTCTTAAATGTAATAGTTGCAGTGCAGATGGCTGTGTCATGAGTGCGTGCAAGAGCATAGAATCGTGCTTCCGTCTGTATAATCACAGATAATTTAGCGGATCTTGTGGCGATTGCCTTTCATTTCTGACAGCTTATCATTTTTTAAGCTGTAATGCAGCCATCTCGGCATGAGTTTGCTCTCAAGGAAGACATCATCTTGTGCTTCCATCAGTCGACAACTTAATGCGCACCACAACATACAGCGCCAACCCGGCAGACAACTAACCTGCTCTACGGATTTTTTAGCTCAGCTGCATCATAGACATATAATACTAATCTGCGACGTATAATTTCATTGTCGATATCTGAAAGTAGGAGCACGATTTGAAAGTAAAACCAATAGTCTGCGACTTACTCGGAATCTAACTGATGGGCTTCACTGTGAATATTTGTAGAAGAAATGAACACATCTGGATGGATTTCAGAAATATAATCGAAATATCAGTTCACTGCGTAAACTTCTATACACTCAACCTGCACTGGATTTGGGAAATGAAGAGAGGAAGATACCCTATGTGTTAGGTTCGTTACCGATTGGATACTGAATGCCCGTTGATCACCACGTATGTAATGTCCGTTTCTCTCTCTGTGACATAGAGATGTGTCGAAAATGATTATGTGGTCATAGTGATGGGAGTAAACGAGGGTGATCTGTCGGAAAACATTGATAGTTGCTGATGGGTCTGTGGAACGTCGGTCATGGTTACCTGCTGCGATGATCCCCGGAAAAGCGTGAATCGTAAAATGAAGAGATGGGTAAACTGCTACAGAAGGTAACAGGTAACATCTTACTCACTTGGACTGAGAGTCCCACTCTTCCTCCATTTATCCTCACTCTATCGTGAACACAAATGTGAATTTTTAGCAAATTTCATTTCCATGTTCTGCTATTGTATTTACATACTATTTCACAACACCAATTAAAGAAAAAATAAAAACTATTAGGAAGCAGCGTATCAGTATGTTGCAGAACGTTGCATGTGGGTGGTAATGGTGATGTAAGGATGTGAAAAAGAATTTGAGGTTGTACCTATAATGCATAGAAGCGTATACCCATCCCTCTAGAGGATGTAGATGTAGAAACATCAGTGCATAGTGACATCGGAAAATGAATTAAGGTGCTTCTGAAAAAACGTGCTCTGAATGACAGAGTGCAGCAGACAAGTTTCTGCTTTCTAAGTGTCATTGCGCACAACTGTGGAAGCGCTGGCAATCCACAAACGGTGCCAGTAGTTTCGGTATACGTGGAAGTCGTAATACGAATAGCAAGTGGAACCAAAAACAAATCATCTCCAGGCTGCAAACGGTAGATGTTTGATTAAAGAGTTCTAAAAACGAATATGGAGTCACAGATAATTTATTGAAAATTAATAAGAATTTTTAGTGAAATTAGTAGATGGACGCAACTGATAATAAACTACAATAAACGTTACCTTCGTTATTCGCCCCATGACCACAAAAGAAGTAGTTTATACAGCAGACATTCCTAATGCAGATACGCTTGACGATTGTGTCATGGTAGCCTGAGAAAGCATTTGACACCGTCCGGAACTGTTTCCAAGGGTTTTTGGGAGCTCATGACCTCATAAATTGAGGCTTGTGTTGAAGCAAGCGGAAGTCATCTTGACTTCTATTATCAGTTCCTAAATTAAAACATTGCTTTAGTGTAAGGAATCCACCCTCAAAGTTGTGAAACTATTCGTGATACATCCTGTGAATAGGAATGCCGCATCACTGGAAAATACTTGTAAAAAGGAAGTAAGACAAGCAGAATATCAATTTTTACGAATACACACATTGACCCCGTAGACAGAAAAATATAATGTTGCGTGAGCGCATAAACAAAGAGAAAGGTCCAATTTTATTTGACTACACCACTGGAACTAGTCACAGCTGTAGACTGGAGAGGGCGAGAGAGAGAGAGAGAGAGAGAGAGAGAGAGAGAGAGAGAGAGAGAGAGAGAGAGAGAAAAGGGTCAAAGAATTGCCGCACAGTTCGTCAGTTTTTGCCAGTACGGACAAGAAATGTTCAATAAATACCACAAGGATGCGACAGACGAACGACATTATGTATCACGAAAAGGGCGAATGACAAAAGTCCTTCCGCATATATCTCGTCTAAAGATCGCGAAATTAAAGTAAAGCAAATTTGTACTCTTGTGTAATCGTACCTGCACTATTTCCTTCCGCGCAAAATAATCACAAACTGAATAGGAAGGTGGTAAAATAATGAAGATATACTAAATACGTTGTACCACAATTACTACGGTGAACTGCGAATGTTTCACAGGGGCAACAGGAAGCTGAATGTACAGATTTAAAACAGAATCTTTAAAAGTGCATTTGACCGACAAACTACTCCATCAGTTAATAAAAGACATTACTCATGTTAATGAGACTGCAAGTGTACATCGTCAGAAGCAACACATTACTAGCGGGGGCTGAATGATTAAGGGACAGGTGAGAAAGTTGTCCGATTAAAATAAACAGCCGTTTCAAGGATTCTGTAGATGCCGCGAAGACGCAAATTGAAGGTAGCAGCTTGGGTTGTTGGTAATTACATTTGGACGCACGTGCTGATTGAATGGTGGTGAGGGGAGCGCCAAATGCGGAATCCCGGAAGCAATGAGGTGCGTGCATGTGGAGCCGACACTCGCTAAGTACGGGCCGTAATTTGTGGAGGCGCGCGTAACCGCTGTTTCCCACCACCATTACCTTCACAACGTTTATTAAAAATTAGTCCGTGATGAACTTGTAATAATTAGGGTCCTTATACTCGTTTTTATGCGCGGGTGGTAAAATAATTCTACAACCATTTTTGTCAACACGTAAATAATTATAGTTCTTAATATCACTTTAAGCGTTATTAAATAACAACCGGTTAAAGTTACTTTCTAATAACTATACAGTTATCCTTACTGCAGAAATAACGGCGAACAAACACACTTATATCAAATTAAGACGATAATCTCTCGAGCGCGTTTTTGTTATTTTGTCAGAAAACGTGAATGAATATTGTGATACGAGTCTTCGGTTGGCCGTTAATTCGGTGTTTATATTCCACGGTACTGATGGGCTCCGTGGCGCTACTGTTGACACATAACAAACCTAACAGCCTAATCCCTCCCCACTGCGATGACTTTAATTAAAAGCAATTATTTTTTAGAAAGCTATTACGTCAGTAATAACACATTTTTGACTGAACGAGGAAAATGAACACCCGGTGCTCACGCGAACGGCCGAACTCCCCTAGTGAACGCACACGTCACGGGCATATTCTTTCGCGAGCCTATTTTTGTTGTTTTTCTTTTTGGAGAGCGTTAAATCGCCTGCAGTCTCCCTGCTGTATGAAAGCAAGACCAAGAATAGGTGTGATTTTTCGTGAAAACTTAAAACACTTCTATTTCTATACTACTGAGATGTATTGGAACATGCGACCATTAAATGCAGTCCAATTGTAGAAGGAAATGACGTCAGCTGAAGGTCGTTTAACGCAGTTTGCTACTGACCTAAATGTAATGTGGCGCTCACCTAGTGGAGCAGCAGATTACTACATAACGAAGTGTCGTTTTTGTACGATATCAATTAAAGGATTGTACTGAACAATCCGGGAAATCCAACAGAAACTGAAGCCTAAATTTCTTAAATAAAATTGTTTATTTCAGCTCGCATACAGTAAGATCTGACAGTGAGTCGTTACTTGTTACGTAATAAGCCCTAATTTCGATTTGTGACTCAACTTTTCCTTTACGAGTTTCAAATCGAGTGCAGCTGATTGATTTATAAAAGATGCAATGTGCCTACAGAAAGTATATACTAACACGAATCAGATAAAAACGACCAGTGAGAAATGACATAATGTGTACAAAATGAGGATCACAAAGTAACATACTTCTGATAGCGCTCATTCACAAACTCAGGAATTTTTAGCGTATTGCAGCCCAGTCAGCAACTGTGATAGACTAACATTTTGAAGAATCAGCCTCAGTTGCGTAAATTTTCTGGTCTTTACCAGGTTTCGGCTAAATTAATCTAGCCTTCTTCAGAAGCATAAAATTACTATAACATGCCATAGCTATGTGCTCAGTGCAATTCCGTGTGCAACGGTCAGTGCCGCTGCCAACCGACCGCGTGGTGAAGAGATTCCGGGGCTGGACTTCAGTTAAGTAGTTTTAATTTGACATGGTACCACGGTACTATAGGTTTTAATTTTAATGTTGACTGTGCCTTACTCTGGCATGTTATAGTAATTTTATGCTTCTGAAGAAGGCTAGGCTAATTTAGCCCAAAACCTGGTAAAGACCAGAAAATTTGGGCAACTGAGGCTGATTCTTCAAAATATTATTAGAATATTAACAAACTCAGGAGCTTTTGTTTATTTTTAAATTATATTGTCCGATCCATCTACCCCAGTTTCGATAAGTGGCTCATAACGCAAGTGAAGTATTGTGCAAATAGAAAAAAGCGGTTACGTCACTTTATCTCCGAAGCGAAATAAATTTTGAACACAAATATAATGAAAGCAATATTTCGTATTAATTTTTAGAAACAATGTGTGCCCAACGAGATACGCTTTTTACGGCTAATAGCAAGTAAGGTGACAATTTTTGTGGTTGCTTATTATCGGACAAGAACACGGAATCACTTGATAGATAGTTAAAAAGCACATATTTGGCAATGAGTGGGAGACGATTGCGATTGAAATGTGATAAGGCGGAAGTTTCTACGTTACTAACAGTTATGTAAGGTGGAAAGCATTCACCTTCGTAAAACTATGCAAAATTTGGAATGGATCTGAAACGGTTTGCCCTCTCCAGAAAGTATTGTAGAGGAGAGCAAAATTTCTAATCAAGTCGACCGGTGTCCCTTGGTTAACACAATTATAACTTCAAAGACGATGATGTTTCTTGTTTGTTTAAAGTTTTTCACGTGAAAAAAAATAGTTTTCAGCGCACAAAATTAGATAAAAATCGGAATTTACCACAAAATGTGTTAGGTATCTTAGTTTCGTAGATAAACAACGTCCATCTTAAACCTTCTAGCAACTAGCAAACTGATTCGTTTGTGATATAATACAAGTAAATGGATACTGGGTATAAAATGAAAATTAGGCTCTACTGTTCTTCATACCGATTTGAAATTAAGTGCATCTAACTTTTTTGGCATTTTAATTCGACATTATTGGCTTTGAATACATTTTTTACAGCCGGAAATAAGGTTGCGAGCCATAGAGTGAAAACGGATCGGCTACAAGGATAATTTGATTGCTTTAATACAATAGTATAGTCCAAAGTGTACTGATAAATGTATTTGGAAACTTGTGGTAAGGTCGTATGGGACCAAACTGCTGAGGTCATCGGTCCCTAAGCTTACACACTACTTACTCTAACTTAAACTAACTTACGCTAAGGACAACACACACACTCATGTCCGAGGGAGGCTCGAACTTCCGACGGGGGTGAGTCGCGCGACCGTGACAAGGCGCCTCAGACCGCTTGGCTACCCCACGCGGCGATAAATATATTGTAAGGACTGTGAAACAGAGTGGAATATTTTCCGACATGTAAAAACTGCTGATAAACAGAGCACATTGTCAGAAAACTACGTAAACTACCATTTGTATACAGTTATTAAATAAATCAAAGGTTAACACGGTTCCCGAATGTTGTATATATGTGTCCTGTTTCAGAGCCGATCCATAGAGTCATGTCAATTGGTGAAAAGTTTTTGCCGGTGGTTCGAGGACGTGCATAAGAACTATTTTTTGGTCTTTGTACTGTCGCCAGCAGCCCCTGCTGGAGCCACGGAACCGATCATAGTGACTGAAATCATAGCCGTGAGACGTGGAACAGAATAAAACGTAGATCACACTCTGAACAGAAATGTTAGTGCCGGCCAGGGAGCAGGGACTCGAACCAGAGACGGTTGGTGCAGTGCGCTCACACACCAGCCGGGAGCGAGGATAATTGCGGCACGCGGAAGAGTTGTGAGCAGTCGCGGCCAAGTGCTCGTTAGCCCGTTGCGAAAGGCACGCCCCCCATCTTATCTCTCGTATTTGTCTTAAGGTCGGCGCAAACTACACGCGGGAGCTTAAGAACTGCTTTGCATTCTCTGCGATTTACCGACATCAACGTCAGCTTCTCCGAACCTTAAATATCTTCTGAAATATTTCGACAATTGCCGCGAAGAATGATGGCTCTAGCGCTTATCACACCTCAGTCTCACTTTCGGCAAATATAAGTTGCCACCTAAGAAGTAAAAACGTGAAATAACTAAGTTTCCGCAAACTTACGTTATTTTTTGTGTTGTTTGAATCGTTGCCTACTTGGTTAATGTTAAACAATTTTGGCCATAGGAGCTCATGGCCTGCCGATGCCAAATGGTTCGTGACTAGTTATTCAAAAGTGAAAAAAATCGTATATTATCGTAAATACTATTCCACCTTTGCGGCGATAACCTTTACTAACAATTCTACCAAATTTTCGCGATTAACTGATAGTCTTCAGACATTTAAAATGGAAAATTACAGCCACAAGGCAAAGGATAAGCCACTGTCTTACAGAATTACTAAAGCAGTGGCATATTTTCACCGTGGGCTACAGGAATGCAATTACACATACAATAATTGAACAGACAGCTGTGACCACAGTCCAGCAGCTGCTGCGTTTCTATAACCCATGGTGAAAATACCATACGAACCCAGTAAAACTGGAAGCTACTGGCTTATCCTTTGTCATTTACTTGCAATTATCCTACTTTAAAAAGCACGAAGATAGAGAATTAGCCGGCCGGAGTGGCCGAGCGGTTCTAGGTGCTACAGTCTGGAACCGCGTGACATCTACGGTCGCAGGTTCGAATCCTGTCTCGGGCATGGATGTGTGTGATGTCCTTAGGTTAGTTAGGTTTAAGTAGTTCTAAGTTCTAGGGGACTTATGACCACAGCAGTTGAGTCCCATAGTGCTGAGAGCCATTTGAACCATTTTTTTAGAGAATTAATCCTTCGAAACTGGTAGAATTAGTAATAAAGGACATTATTCTAGCTGTGGAATTTTGTTTACTACAATTAATAACTACCATGGAAAGTAAGATCGTGGATAAACATGGTATTTTATGTGTGTCATCGACAAACACCAGCTCCTGAACACATGTACAAAACGGAGTTGGAAAAATTTGCCTGTCCGAACTCATCAATATTTGAAGATGCAAGACTCATGTATTGAGCAGAATACGCTACAGAGACAATCCAAGCAATGGTAAAACCGAAATCATCGACTACAAAATGTGTCTCACAGTAAGAAGGTATAAATGACTGTACCATTAGAAAAAAAAATTGGATTGTTGCCGTTAACACAACTATTGTTCTAGAGAAATCTTTGCGCCTCCTACCTTCCTTACGAAAGTCTTTCCATATTTTTTGTTCTCCTACCGTTGCCATTGGAGATGAAGCTACATAATTCCATCTTGCGGAAATATTTTTAAAGCTCGCCGAATTTCTTAATTCAAACGACTTCTTTTTATGATCTTTTCAGTTACTGTTGCTAATATCCTCACTTAGTGTTCAGCCCGACATCAGTTTTCTCAGTGAGGTGGAACAAAACTTGTGCTCCGTCTCTAATGACCTATTCCTCAACGGGACGGTAAACTCATGTTTTCCTTTCTTCTGATAAAAAGTTCATTTTCTGTATTCGTAACCGTTGACCGGAGGTCTGTTTTCTGTAGTTTTCCTGCACTCGCCCAACCCAATACATCCCGTCTGAAAAACACGTCTTACCAAAAGTTTAAAAAAGAAAACGCAGAAAAATTTACAAAATTTTTCTTCTTACGTTACGGTAAATGATTAAGTTGCTGATCCCAATGGAAGGGGGGGGGGAGGGAGTGAGAGAAAGAGAGAGAGAGAGAGAGAGAGAGAGAGAGAGAGAGAGAGAGAGACATTTCCTATCCTCTTGTGTAAATGAGTCTGATTCCACCGAAAAATATGTGATGAACATGAAATTTAAAAAAAAGTCAGTTTTCCTGCTGATTACACGTTACTCACTAAATTATTGCTCTAAAAATGATGGAAGTTTTGCCATATGGCGACTCAAATAGGATTTGCGCCATACCATTACATTTACGGTACGATTAACGTCGCTAGGTGCCGTATCAAAAAATGGCTCTGAGCACTATGAGACTCAACTGCTGTGGTCATAAGTCCCCTAGAACTTAGAACTACTTAAACCTAACTAACCTAAGGACAGCACACAACACCCAGCCATCACGAGGCAGAGAAAATCCCTGACCCCGCCGGGAATCGAACCCGGGAACCCGGGCGTGGGAAGCGAGAACGCTACCGCACGAGGTGTCGTATCACTTATGCGGTAGATGCTGATACTGTGCCGTGACTTTGTTAATACTTAATTAGTTTCATATCCATCTGAGTTGATAATACATGACGCTGAGATGTTAGCGTCATGGAGATGTAGGACAGTAGACGCAATTCTGATTCTGTTAGAATTCACAGTCAGAAGCGTCCCGCCTATATCTACGAAAGCAGCCATTCTATGTTCACAACCCAAACATTTCTGCACTGTTAATCCAACATCATTCGGAACATTTACTTCTTAAAGTAAATTTTATATTTTGTGCGTATCTTTTTAGTCTTCTGTCGTAAATTTATATAAATCATCGTGCCGCTCGCTAGTGAAATTCTCACTAGTTTCGGTGTAGGTATATTAGGTCCCACCCTAATTCGTACTAACTGTATGTTATTCTTTTCCCGGTTAGTTATTAGGTAATGGAATTTTCTTGTCTTTCTCCTGTGTTGTTTGTTTTGGTTAAAAATATGTAAGAGATCGTTGACTACAAGCGCTTTAACTTTACGGCTGTGTCGTGATTAATTCGCTTTATGGTTTGAGAACAACAAACATTCTCTTAAGAATACAGTGTAATAAAAGAATAAGAGAGTCACAGTGATTGCTATACAACAAATCTGAAACTTTTGAAATATGTTTTCGCTGTAAAAATCAAATTCTTGATTTTTTCTGTTTTCAGGAACCGATTGTTAAGCTTAGACCTTCTTAAGCAGTTCACGAATACCGTGCAAGTTACCATTCCGTGACATCAGCTGTGACCGGCAATTAAATGAACTCACAGAACAGAGACGATTTAAACCTTTACGACAAATGTCAGTGAGAATAATTACTCTGTCATCAAATACTAATTTTCTTCACTGCGTCAGTATTTTTGGTTGTCTGGTAATTTTAAATAAAAATCGAAAGTAACTACTGATTAAAAACAGTAGGGTGCTGCATTTTGCTTAGACATAAATGCTGGACAACAATAAGTTTGTGAAAAAATTTCTGCAAATAATAGGTGTATTTCTTATAAGTTGTGAAGCTACGCTAGTAGTGAAACTGTCCACGTGCACACAGTCACTTTGGAAGCCCACAGGAAAATATATACAGTGAAACAGGAAGGCCTAAAGAAAGATTCAGAAAAGTAGCTAAAGAGTAGTAATAGCGAGAAACCTTTCAAATCACTTAAACATGTGCTCCATGTGACACACTATTTTTAGCTCGCGTACATGATATGGCTTTCACAATCATCTTAACACTTTGTTCGTCAGTGATTTGTCTTTCTTCTTGTAATTAAATAAATGCTTTTAAAGTTGCTCCGTGTCGAATCACAGAAAAGTTCGTTTTCATATTTTAGATTGTGTTTTTGTGTCACTATGCCGTTATCTGCAGGAGTCTAGGATGCTGATAATTATTACCAGTTTTCGTCTGGTAATGTTTACTTTTTTCAAATAAATGGCATGGCATTCTTTCGATCTTAACCGCGACGAGGAAAGTAAAACGTGTAAATCATTTTCTTAAAACCCTGTAACATAAGCTGAATAGTTCTTGTTGTTACCACTAAATTTGATTTAATTATCAATAAAGAAACCTTTTAAATACCGAATGTCGGTGGAAATACGTTACTTAAGGGAAGTAAAATACCCCTGCGTGTGTAAAGTTTCATATAACTTGTTACTTTCTTTGTGTCTTTCATCAGTACATGATATACAAAGGAAACTATTTTCGCTGAGGCTTAATCGCCCCAACGTCCTGATTTTGTGACAGATATGTGGAGGCAATCGAAGTTGATGCTAAAACGTAAGTTTACACACTATAGAAGGCTAACACTACTGTCATTAGGACGCAAAAAATACAAAAATATAGACAGAATATATTCAGTGAAAATACGGTGCGCTGCAAATATTTGTCTGAAATTTCCGAAATTTACTGAGACACGTCTATTTTTTTACAATTGCCATTAACTTGAATTAATGTAAGTAGAAGCCTGTGAGTCTGCGGTTAGAGCGTTCTCCCGTTCGCCGTACCTACTTTGTGAATATGTTATTATTTTCACCATAGTAACCAGGTTTACTCTTCTCTGAATTAGCAATTTATGAAGCTAATAATTCATAATATTTGCATTTTCCGATGGAAATGCCTTGGCACATTCTGTTTATTCTACTCTAATAATGAAAAGCAGTCGTTCATGACCTCCTTTGACATGATATTCGAGTACTTTCAGTGAAAAAAGTGGCAGAGGAACAAACGTGCTTGAAATCATTGAAGAGGAGCTACAGCAGGAAGTAAATTAGTCCGGACGAAGAATGCCAACACTGTGCGAAATATGAATGGATAATTACAAACAATGGCAAAACATTTCCTCCACACGCGTTGTTTTAAATTTGACGCACAGAGTAGCACTCCTCTTAGTAATAGCTGCGGTTTCTGCCTTCAAGTTTCTAAGTGAGATAAATTTTGTCGGAGATGTGTATATTTAAAAGCATGAACTGAGTGTACATGCATTCTTAAGAATTTTTTAAACCATATGTAATGTAATGTGTTAATAAATATGTCAGATGAAATTTATTTTATGTGTTGTGCACTAAATACTGTTTTCCATTTACATGGATTGTGAAGGGGCCTTATAGAAGTAAATAATTTTATTCCAGGCGCAATTGAATTTGTGTAGAGACGAGAATGTACGCGCGCACACCGGCCAGAAAATTCTGACGTTGATGTACGAGCGTCAGCAGACTCATCACAAAAACTGTAATTACATTTTGTTGATTATAAACTGAATCATTAATACCTGGCATATCTTAAGATGAAATTGCTTTCTCGACATGGAGCGTCTATCTAATAACTCGATTATCACAAACCTCGAACAGTGTCTCTTATTAACAAGCGGAGATGCATTTCATTTTTTGGAGATATGGCGAAATACATTTAATCATCAGGGAAGGGAAGGTTCGGACAGCGACGAATAATCAGAGGTAAAAAATTCCAGGGACGTTGATATGTCAACGTGGATTAACCTAGCCATCAGTCTGGGAAATAAACAGACCCGCTTTCGGGAGTTCATTTTAGCAGAGTAGTTTCCCCTAAAGCTTTGGCACGAGAGAAAAAGAGTAGATACCATTTTTATTAATTTAAAATTTATCATTAAATTATAAATTGTTTTCATGGATAATTAAAAGTATTTTAGTGACATCATGGTGAAAGGGATGTTTTGAAAAATAAGGTAATTTTTTTTCGAAGCAACATTGTCGTTACGAAATGTAAATATTTTTGCCCTACGACTATAAGGGATATAACGTCGAATATATTTCACTACCGATTTCATGACGTATGTCATTCTCAAACTGTTTAAAAACGATGTAATCTGAAAGTTTTGGAGCGTTAATAATCTGAAAGGTTTATGACTCCATACTCGATCATCACACTGAGAACATAATTTGTTCTCACTCACAACGTAGTGTTAACACAGAACCGTTTGACAATGGCATACATTGTCATCTCCCTATGGTCTTCTAACGACAATGTCAAAATTTCGGAAAATACAATGCGACTGCAGAATCAACCAGAGTGAAGCTATTGAACACCAATGTGTCCTGAAACTAATGGATTCGAGAAACTGTTCCGAATACATTGGAAGCTGCAACTGTTTCATGAGCTGACTGACTACGTCCAAGTTTTTTATTTCAAGATTAAGTCGAAACGCAAAACAAAGAAAACTCACAAAAGTCGTCCACGTCCTCTTAAGACATTTTCCAAGTCGAATTCAGCATTTTGTTAATATAGAAATACTTTTCAGGTAAACCGTCAAATGCGTGAATTGCAAACGAGAAGACCGTGTTTTTTCGTTTCATGGTAATTGTAAGCTGCAGACTGTCAAGCATTAAATAATTATTTCCAGTCGCGGTGATGACTGAACCTGCTAACGAGAATACTACATATGTTTCATCACTTTTGTGTCCTACTTCCTTGAATCCCGCTATCACGAGGACTGAAACACAGTACTTAGTACAACTCACTAACTAGTTTTAATTATGAAGTCCAGATGAACACCACCAAAAGGAAAACTCTGTTACACAAATCTATGGCCAGCATTTGACTGAGGATGAATTTCGGGGGCGAAATTGATGTTACTCGTCATATCATTATCTTAATTAATTAGTAACTTCTAAAATTATTCCCCACAAGATGGCATAGATTTGTCACGTGTTAAGTATATTAAATGTGTGCAATAAGGAAGTTCCGTAGAACGCAATGCTCTTTATTTACTACGTGTTCAAAAAAGGAAAATGCGACAGAACAGAATAGAAATTGTGACGATAAAATCTCGCTTATCTTAGACCGATATGATATCGGTGTGTGATTTTTATGAGTCATTTTGTCACCTTAGTCGTATCATCTGATTTGCTCAAGAATCGTCATTCCACAATCACCTTGTTACACATAAAACTGTGGTTTACTTCATACCGCGGAAAACACACTCTTTTATATGTTGCGGATTCACATTCTTTCGTCAACGTGGGTACTGTGAACGGAGTTTCTGGTTAAATTTTGATAAATTGACAATTAACCGTGTCATTCATGAATGAGCCATCCCCTCACTCGCTTGAAGTGATTTCGGGAATTCATTTAGAGCCTAAATTGTAGTGCCTTGGTTGAATCTATTTTCTCCATCGTACGAACTCTATTCCTGTAACTATCGAAAAGTCCAAAATACGCTTTTCCTTAAATAAGAATTCTACTCAAACCCTGTCATGTTTGGTAAACTCTCTTAAACACGATTCAAATTAAAATTTGAATTTAATTTCATGACCAGCCGAGGTGGCCGAGCGGTTCTAGGCGCTTCAGTCTGGAACCACGCGGCTGCTACTGTCGCAAGTTCGAATCCTGCCTCGGGCATGAATGTGTGTGCTGTCTTTGGGTTAGTTAGGTTTATGTAATTCTGAGTCTAAGGGACTGATGACCTCAGATGTTAAGTCCCATAGTGCTTAGAGCCATTTGAACCATTTAATTTCATGGTATTCGATAGCGGTACACAAACGGAATTTATTGCCCCATTTTTTGCTCTTGTGGCTATGTGGATCAACACATAAGTACAAACGAGAGATCCTGCTGAAATGCACTTTTTAAAACTCATCTATACCACCGTCTCACTTAAAGAGAGCGACGATGAAGAACCACGTTCATTAACAAGCAACAACACGAGCCGTTTAACACAGAAATCGTCGGTGTATGCGAGACTAATGCGCGTCTTGGTATTCTAACACAGGTGCAGTGAGTAAACCAACTGGGAATTTGCTACACCTGTCACATCTTTCACGAGTAGAGCACCCATAAGAAGGAATGAACTGCGCACGGAAAATACAAAATACAACTTTTTTTCTGCTCTTGCTTCGACAATGGAAACGGAAGGAAGATTAGGCTTTAGTGTCTCGTCGACGAAGAAGTCGTTTAGACATAACATATCATCGGACTGGGAAGGGATGCTGAGGGAAATCGGCCGTGTCCTTTTGAAATAAACTATTCCGTTATTTGTAGGCAGAACGGAAAATATAAATCTGTGTAACTGGGCGGGGATTTGAACAGTGTCCTTCCGAACACGAGGCCACTGGACAATGGAAGACTACAGACAAAAAGAGAAGCAAGTTTACGCTTTAAAGTCCTATCTAAATCGAGACACAGTAGTAGCTCAGTTGGACATAGAAGGCGGGCCAAATCTATGTGAGTGCTCTTGGAGAACTATCCCAGCGTTCGCCTGAAATGATTTACGGAAAGCAGGAAAACCACAAATTTGCATGGGAGCTAGACACGTTTTGAAAGCGAGCTCAGTGTTCCAACAACTGCACTCGCAGTGAAGAAGCTCCCGAACTATCTTAAGGTTATCTAACTTGAACTTTCTTAATTTTTGCATTGCTTCCCTTGTGCAACACTTTGTGCTGCATCCATATGTAATAACAACTGCCTTACAGTTTACAATTTACACGTGATTGTCTGACTGCCAGAAAAACAGTGACGGGATACTAACCTAATGTTAAGCAGAGTGCTGTCTACCGTTTTGAGATGCAAGGATCAGACTTAGAATCAACTGAATGAGATCTCTAGAGTTATTAGATAAAAAATGTGCCTTATTGTTTTACAGCTTATTGTTATTTGTGAGTTGAAGATTTTGGCTTCCATAACTGTCATCTTGTCGTTACACTGGATCAGGTGGTGGATAAGCCACTATTTAAAATTCGCCCAAGTTGTTCGTTCTGTGTTGTATAAGGAGATGTTTTATGCAACAAGTCATAGATTCGAACGCGTGTTAAGTACCCGGAAAGAGGGAAATTAATTCCAAGCTGCCTGTCATAGGAAAAGGAAAGGCTGGAAAATTATGGTTGACGTTTAGTCGACGTCGAGGTCATTAGAGATGGGGCACATGCTCGGAATGAGGAAGAATGGAGAATGAAATCGGGCTGGTCTTTTCAATTTAACCATCTAGGCGTTTGTGTTAGTGAGCCGGGAAAAGCATGGAAACCTCAAATAAGGACGGCCGAACGGGAATTTAACCACTGACCTCCAAAATTAGAGCCCAATGATTAAAGTTCGAAGGAAACGTCGAGATCAGTGCCTCCTCGACATCGAAGTAATTTGAGAAAGGGCGCTAGTTCGGATTAGACAAATTAGTGGTAAGATTTGTAGAACCAAAATCTCTGAGGTCATCGGCCCTTAGGCTTACACATTACTTAATCTAACTTAACCTAACTTACGCTAAGGATAACACACACACCCATGCCCGAGGGAGAACTCGAACCTCCCACGGGGGAGCCGCGCGAACCGTGGCAAGGCGCCTAAGACCGCACGGCTATCCCGTGCGGCACTAGTCAAGGAACAAGGAAGGGATGGGCACGGTTTCGTAGAAGGAATCATCCCAGCGTTCACCTAAAAAAGAAAAAGAACACAGAAAACATACATCAGAGCTACTAGATGGGGATCTGGGCGAAGTAGAACGGAACACAATTGGGAAGTGTAAACCACTGCGCCAATTCGAGTACGTATTCAGCATTTTAGATCTCGCTACGCGGTGACGACGGTGGAGACGTAGCTTTTGAGATTGGCGGGAAAGCCGAGGACCGGCGTGTGTGAGGTGCGCCGGCATCACGTGAGAGGAAGGAGAGCGGAATCAGCGGAGAGGACAAAAGGCGAGGTGTGCAGATCGGGCGCCTGGCGGCGGCGGCGCTGCCTCTGTTATTACGCCCCAAGGCCGGCGGTGCCTACCCCTGCTAATTACCGGCCACAGCCAACATAATAGTCATCGTACGGCCTTATTTTTATGTTCTTCGACTGTAGTTCTGTGTTTGGGATGTGGGGTTGGAGGAAGGGGCCCGGCGCTTTTTTACGGGCGGCGTTCACATGGCGAGTAATTCTTTTGTTGCAGCCCGCGGCCTGCCGGCGCCGGCCCGCCGTCTCGCCTGCTCGTCTCTCGTCTCGTCTCCTCTCGTCCGTCTCGTCTGGACGCCGTAACGAGCGTCACGACGCCTCTTCCACCGAGCCGGGGTTCGGCGACGGGATTCGGTGAGCTTTGCGCCGCGTCACCTCATCCGCTGCCGCGCATCGAAATATAAACTGCCCGTACCTGTTATTTCGTTTCTTTTTGGTCGACAGTAGGGCAGAATGATGTGAGCAACCGTCTAATAAGTCGTATTGCCACCTTTGGCGTATATTGTTTTGGTCTTCAGTCCGAAGACTGGGCTTTCTACTCTGCCTACCCTCTCCGTCTCTGCAGATCTACTGCATCCTACATCTTCACGAATCTGCTTACTTCAGTCTCGCTCTATAAAGTTTAAATCCCACACTTGCCTCCCAAAACCAAACTTGAGACTCCTTCATGACTCAGTTTGTGACCTAACCATTTAGTCAATTTGTGGAACTACTTCTCTCATCCCCAATTCATTTCAGTACCTCTTCATCAGTTATGCTATTTACCCATTTAATTTTCAGCATTCTCCTGTATTGCCGTATTTCAAAAGCTTGTATTCTCTCCTTGTCTGAACTACTTATCGTCCGCATTTCACTTCTGTACTTGGCTACACTTACACTGAAGAGCCAAAGAAACTGGTCACATGCCTTATATCGTGTAGAGCCCCAGCGAGTACGCAGAAGTGCCGCAACACGACGTGGCATGGACTCGACTAATGTCTCAAGTAGTGCTGGAGTGAACTGGCACCATGAACCCTGCAGGGCTGTCCATAAATTCATAAGAGTACGAAGCGGTGGAGATCTCTTCTGAACAGCACGTTGCAAGGCATCCCAGATATGTTCAATAATTTTCATGTCTGGCGAGCTTGGTGGCCAGCGGAAGTGTTTAAACTCAGAAGAATGTCCCTGAAGTCACTCTGTAGCAATTCTGGACGTGCGGGATGTCGCATTGTCCTGCTGGAATTACTCGAATCCGTCGGAATGCACAATGGACATGTATGGATGCAGGTGATCAGACAGGATGCTTACATAAGTATCACCTGTCAGAGTCGTATCTAGACGTATCAGGGGTCCCATATCAATCCAACTGCACACTACCCACGTCATTATAGAGCCTCCACCAGCTTGAACTGTCCCCTGCTGAGATGTAGGGTCCATGAATTCATGATGTTGTCTCCATACCCGACACGTCCATCCGCTCGATACAATTTGAAACGAGACTCGTCCGACCAGGCAACATGTTTCCAGTCATGAAACGTCCAATGTCAGTGTTGACGGACGCAGGCGAGGCCTAAAGCTTTGTGTCGTGCTGTCATCAATGGCACACGAGTGGGTCTTCGGCTCCGAAAGCCCATATCGATGATGTATCATTGAATGGTTCGCACGCTGACACTTGTTGATGCCCCAGCATGCAGTTTACGGAAGGGTTGCACTTCTGTCACGTTAAACGATTCTCTGCAGTGGTTGTTCGTCCCGTTCTTGCAGGATCTATTTCCGGCCGCAGCGATGTCGGACATTTCATGTTTTACCGGATTCCTGATATTCACGGTACACTTGTGAAACGATCGTACGGGAAAATCCCCAGTTCATCGCTAACTCGGAGATTCTGTGTCCCATCGCTCGTGCGCCTACTCAAACACCATGTTCAAACTCACTTAAACCTTGATAACCTGCCATTGTAGGAGCAGTAAGCGATCTGACAACTGCACCAGACAATTGTTGCCTTATATAGGCGTTTCCGACTGCAGTCCCATATTCTGCTTGTTTACACATCTCTGTATTTGAATACGTATGCCTATACCAGTTTCTTTGCCGCTTAAATGTATATTTGGTGTAAACAAATCTCTCTTTTACAGCAGTGCTTTTCTTGCCGTTGCCAGTCTGCATTGGCCATCATCGGTTATTTCACTGTGATCAACATTCATCGACTACTTTTAATGTCTAATTTCCCAACCTAATTCTCTCAGCATCAGCTACATTCCATTACCCTTATTTTCCTTCTGTTGACATTCATCTTATAACCTCTTTTCAAAACTATTTCCATTCTGTTAACAGCTCTTCCAAGTCTTTTTCCATCTCTGAGAGAATTACGGTGCCTTCCGCAAACTTTAAAGCTTTAAATTCTTCTCCTTGGACTTAAAAATGTCTCTCCAACTTTCTCCCTGGTTTCATTCACAGATTGTTCAATGTACAGATTGAGTAACATTGTGAATAGCTACAATCGTACCCACTCTCTTTTCAGCTATTGCTTCCCTTTCATGACCCTCGACTCTTTTAGTTAGAGATTGGTTTCTGTATAAGTTGTGGATAACCCTGCTACCTTCAAAAATTCATCGAGAGTATTCCAGTCAATATTGTTAAAACTTTTCTCCTACGAATGCTATAGATGTAATTTTACCTTTCTTCAACCTCTTTACTAAGATAAATCTTAGGATTAACATTGCCTCATTCTCCGGTACCAAAACTGAGCTACCCCGACGTCGGCTTCTGCTAGTCTTGTTATTCCGCTGTAAATAATTCGCGCCAATATTTTGCAGCCATGACTCATTAAACTGAAGGTTCGTTAATAATCACACCTTTCTACATGTACCTTTTTTGGTTTTGGAATTATCGTATTTTTCGTGAAATCTGACATTTCACCTTGCACCTTGTATACCAGGTGAAATAGTTTTCCCATAGCCGTCTCTCCCAAGGATTGTCACAGTTATCAGGAAATATAGTCTACTTCAGTGGATTTGTTTCGATTTCATATAAACTGCGTGAATATCCTTGAGAGATGATGAGGAGGTTTCTCTAGTGCATATCACAATGACTGCGTACTGTTCAACTCTCGCGACTGTGGAGCTCATGAATACATATTATTTCGTCCTTCTACGCCTCTAACAAAGCCAGAATATTTATATCCGTGTGAACAGATGCAGTGTCGTCTTGGAAGACGGAGTCCTCAGATGGGAACTCTGCCTGCGTTATTATACATATCAATGTAGACATATGATGCTTTCGTATGTCTCACCGGCCATTGTTTGCTTTTGAATATGGCTATAGGTACTTACGAAAACCATGGTGCAGAGTGCCGAAATCATTACACCACCTGCGTCCAGCTTCAATGTCGGATGCACGCTTCCTGCGGTATTGTCTGTACATAAATACGTCCTGTAATAGATTACACATCAAAAGTAGAGCTGGTCGGATCACATTAAATCTTTCCATTCGTCCTATGTTCAGCTTCTGTGCTCGGCTGATATCTTGTCATTGTAGCCTTTCGTTTTACTATTGCAGTTCAACAGCGAATATTTTGTTTATGCAGTTGATAGAAAACTGTTTTCGTTGATACTGAGTTCTCTGGATGCATATTAAGAGCAGCTATCACTTTAGTGACAGTGGTCTTGCAATTATCATTTATTAGTATTCTTCGCGTGACTCCCCACGTCGGAGGTTCGAGTCCTCCCTCGGGCATGGGTGCCTGCGTTGTCCTTAGTGTAAGTAAGTTTAAGTTAGATTAAATAGTGTGTAAGCCTAGGGGCCGATGACCTCAGCAGTCTGGTCCCTTAGGAACTTACCGCACATTTCAATTTTTTTATTATTTTTCTTGTCAAAAGCAGTACAACACAGAAATAGTGACTGTTCATTGAGAATGGTCTCACAGATTAAATTTATGAATCTAGTTGTTTAACTTTACTTTTGAAACATATAACAGGTAGGTAATGTCAGATGATTTGGCCCAGACTCTGGAAACTTCCATTACGCCTTTTTTTAACGTTGAGTAATTCCTTCTCGTTACACTACACAGATCATTGTGGACACCAAAACAGATGTTTCATTGTCTGATCCTCTCTGCAGATACTTTAGAATTATTCTTTTGAGTACTTCCATTTAAAGGCATTGTTCTTGGGTTTCTCCACGCCTACTCTTCCACAGGTTTCAACTAGTTCTGGAAATGCTCACTTCTCGCTGCCCAAAGTTGAACAAACACGAAAGGGACGTCCAGGAAGACTCCTGTTCAGTGAACTGTGGTTTCCTACAGCAATCGGGCGTGCCCTGGACAAACTCCGAAAGCACTTTGACACACCAGACGATCGTTTCAAATCCAAAATCGGCTACACAAGAGCACCTTAATTTATATATCTTTTAGGACTGGCTCTAATCAGAGGTAACAATCCACTTTAATGCTCTCCTGTCTACGTTAGGAAGTTTAGTCTTCCTGCCGTTACTGTACTTGGCGGACGAACTTTTCCCATGAACTCTATTAACTGTTAGGGGGTTAGGTGCATTGGGTGTATATACCTCAGGTAGACTAGCAACAGTTGTCATTTAGGTACCATAATTAAAAATTGTTAATTATAATATTAATAAAAGATCGCTGACAAATTTTTCAAAAATTTTATTTAGGTACCAAACAATCGTACAGTGATAATTTTATCGTCTTTCGGTGTCTGTACAATGATAAACGACGAAAGATCAGTATAACACAACAACGATCACAGACGTACTAGCGAGTCAAAGCACTTTCACCAGAGATTTCGAGAATGAATCTTTCACTTTACAGAGGAGCGTGTGCTCCTTTGAAACTTGCTGAAACATTAAAACTGTTTACCAAGCCCGGACTCGACTCTGAAACTTTGACTTTGGCGGAAATCACTCTTACCGACTGACACATCCAGACACGACTTACGACAGCCTCTGGTGCGCGTCCCGCTCCGTCACACAGTTTTAATGCGTTTGGAAGTTCCTTTCATAGAGACGGTTACAATACAAGGAGAAAAGGAAGTACAACGCCATTCCGTTACCATGGTGTTCATACTTTTTGTCCATCCCCTGTGTTTGTTCTCCTTATGCCAGAAGAGGCATTACGATTAAGAAAAGACAGTATGCCCGGATATACTATAATTCGTGGGATTTACGCCACTAGTGTAGGAACCTAAACATTACAGATTTGTGCTGAAACAAACTGAGATAGTTTTTATTAGTATCAAACACGGGACCGACGCAGAGCGTAAGGCAAAGTGCTAGGTGAAGCAGTGATTAAGGCTCAGCACTCACGTTTTGGAAGACGGTGTTTCAAATGTCCGTCTGCCTATTCAGGTAAAGGATTTCACTATTTTTCATAGACCACAAATGCGAATGATTGGATAGTTCCTTTGATTCTGACACCGATTTTCTTTCCCATTCTTGTTCTGTCCGCGCACGCGACTCGTTTGCAACGACTTATCGTAGACGGGACCTTATAATCTGAAATTCTTTCCGTTTCTAGAATATAATATGTCGATTTGTTGAAACTGTTATATAAAGTCCTTCTTGCAACATGAAAAAATGAAGTTAATATAGTTTTGAGGTATAAAACATATCTCACTTCTTACACAGAGGTGGATCTGTTTTGGTTGAGTTTAAAGAGGATCTAATGTACTCACTTATGCATACATATGTGTTATTGACAATGCTGTCGAACCGATGGCCACAAAACAAGACAATATAATTTTGAGTTATGAAACAAATATCTCATTTGTTACACAGTGGTGAATCTGTTTTGGTGGAGTTTAAAGAGGAACTAATGTACTCACTTATGCGTACATATGTGTTATTGACAATGCTCTCGAACCGATGGCCACAATACAAGACCAGGACTGTTGTGTAATTAGCGACTGCTACCATCCTAACAAGCAGACAGTCTGGAGTCACGTTTTCTAGGTTATTCTGATGAATTGGAAGAAAACTATGATCGCTGCCGTAAGAACCTTAGAGTTGGTCGGGCTGGATTACCACGACCAATCCGTCTTCGACTAAACCTAGCCTAAGATACTCCTAAGCTGGACTTTTTTTCTCCTTATTGAAGGAGCCTTCCGACCGCTGCTTCCCTGAGCGTAAGTGTTGGAGTGGCATGCCAGACGAGTTGGCGAAATGATTAAAAGCACCGAATTTGTGTCAGGAGTAAGACTGAAATACCTATAACGCCATCCTGGCGAAGGTTTTCCTCGGTGTCCCTAAACTGTTTCAAGTGAAGGCCAGGACTCTCCCTTCAACAACGCCACTGCTGGTTCCTTTCCCATTGCCAGTTCGAGCTATCTATACGTCTCGAATATCCTAATCGATGTTTAATTCTAACCATCCTTCTTTCGAATGGGATAAATTTTGCACATGAATCCCTGAGGTTGAGGAGAGATCAGAAAACTGTATCCACTACTTCCTTTTGAAGCAGTTCCTCGGTTCTCCTCGAGAGGATTTGATCAGTCAGAAACTCTGGCTGTCACAGGGACATTTAATGTAGCCATAAAAAAAATGGTTCAAATGGCCCTGAGCACTATGGGACTTAACATCTGAGGTCATCATTCCCCTAGAACTTAGAACTACTTAAAACTAACTAACACAAGGACATCACACACATCCAAGCCCGAGGCAGGATTCGAACCTGCGACCGTAGCAGTCGCGCGGTTCCGGACTGAAGCGCCTAGAACCGCTCGGCCACAGCGGACGCCAATGTAGCCATATCTTTGATGTATGCCGAGAAAAGTCCACGGAAAAGAAAGCTATTTTGCCATTTTGGTTAGTTAATTATTTCCTGATACATCTATCTCCCTGTTCTTTCAGTTTCTCGGCAGTCTCACATTAACTGATAACAACGACAGTTTGAATGAAAATCATAATCATCGCTCACGGTAATACTAGTGCATACCTTTGATTTACGTCCACACCTTACTAGTTTTCCTGGTGTTGCAGCTTTCGGTGTTGAGCCACTCTGGAAGACGTGGGTAATGTGCACTATGTGCAGTTACCAAGGATATAAGTATGCGGTATTCTATGTATGTTCACTCAGATGTACATGTGTACTGTGTTCAGTCTCTTCAGATTAAAAGTGAAAGCTTGTGTGAATAAAATGCACATCTACTGTAAAAATAAATGAAATGAAGCGTCCATAATGCTATACTTATATACATATATTTTATAATTTCTGGTGTACAACGGTATAAATAAATATATTTGAAGATAATCCAATGGCTTAAACACTTTGCCGACAGCACGGCGTGTAGTTAATCCACAGACCGTTTCCACTAGGCGAATTAATGAGACCGTTCTGCTACTCAGGGCAAACTGGCTATGGTTGGTAGACGATTATCTTATTTCTTTATACGACTGCAGTGCAGATGCCTCATTTTCGTCCGAAAACTATCTCAAGTAAACATAAAAAAATACACGGACCTGTGAAATAAGACCCACACGTCATTTACCGTTTATGCGTAAAGACGTATTATATTACATTTGAGTCAGAAAGGAGAAAATAATTGATCCTTCTGAACATATAGTACCCACTCTTGCATTTTGTTTCTGGGATAATTCCAGAATTGTTCAGAAAATTTCTTCAAGTAATTCGACAAAGAATTTATTTCGTGAGTAAAATTAATGACCACAGAAGAGAGGTGGATTTTTGTGTAGTGAATCGTATTTATTTGGTCATGAAACTCTTGCTTCCACATATCTTCTTTGCTGCAAATATAAAATTCAGAATTTCCTAATCGCGACTAAAGATAATTTATCTTCACGTTACATCTACATCATACTCCGCAAGCCACCTAATTGTGTATGGTGCAGGGCACTTTTGTTACTACTGATTCTACTGGCCCTATTCCACTCGCGAATAGCGCGTGCGAAGAATGACTGTCGGTAAGCCTCTGTATTAGCTCTAATTTCTCGAATTTTGTCACCGTGGTCATTTAGTGAGATGTATGTGGGAGGAAGTAAGATATTTTCGATTGTTCCTGGAAACTTCTCTCTCGATATCTGACGAGTAAACCTCTCCATGATGCATAACGCCTCTCTTGTAACGTCTGCCAGTGGAGTTTGTTGAGCATCTCTGTAACGTTCTTGTGCCGACTAAATGAACCCGTGGCGAAACGTGCTGCTTTTCTTTTGATTTTATCTAACTCTTGTATCGGTTCTACCTGGTAAGGGTCCCAGATTGATAAACACTGATTAAGAATTGATCAAATAAGGGCCTTATAAGCCACTTCCTTCTTGGATGAGTTTCATTTCTTTCAAGATTCTTCCTTTGAATCTCAGTCTGTCATCCGCTGTCCCTACTATTTGTTCCAGTGGAAACATTCATAAAAACCAGTTCGTGGGAAGACAGTGGCTTTCAAAACTACAGAAGAGCAATGACTCAGATATTTTTTGTTTCAGAGAACACGGGCTACGTAAATCCAAAATAATTTCGCTGACATGACTTTCTTGATCGGGAAAGACTCTTTACGTACACGAAGTTGACAATATATTCAAGGTAACCATGTACAGCATACGTTCCCCATTTATCTGTGAGCCGGCGAAGAAGATTGTACCTAGTTAGCGGGTGCTTAAACCACCTATACCCTCTATCAAGCGCAATTGGCGTACGGGTCAAGATAAAACGAAACCAGTCGCAACAGTTTATGTTTTCGAGTATTTCCCAAATAGGTCCCAGATATTTCTGCGATATCCTACTTATCCTAGAAGCAGGTGACTTCTCACTCGAAAATTAGGTCTGTGTCATGTACGTAACGACCTCGTTATCAAAATGACGCTGAAGTCTTGTAATAGTTAAGAAAACCTACAATAATTTTATTTTGATCTAGGGAATTATTGTGTGCCGAACGATAGGAAATTTCAGCGAAGTAAGAACCTGTGGTAAGAAAAAGTGTGGAGTTGGTGTGAGGCGCATCCCGAGTACGGACGTGCTGTGGCCGCGGAGTGACACGTACGCATTCTGTAAACTGGACAGGCCGCGGCCTAATAAGCACCGTCAGCTTTTATCAAAGATGCGGTAGAAGATAAGTGTGAGGCACAACGGTAATTACAGTTCACACGATACATCGGAAAGCTACAAGACGAAAACAACGGCCAGCGGAGAGACATAGCCGACGGGCGCGCGTGCACGCCGCGGCGCGCCGGAAACCCCGCTTCGTGAATCACGTCATTCCGGAGGCTGGCTCTGCCCGCGTGCCATTCGGAAACAGCCGCCCGTTGTCAGCCTGACCTCCACGCGATGCGACACCGCCGCGTAACATATTGCATTTATGTGAGATCCCACATAGAAACGATCGCGTCGTATTAAACGTAAAAAATGACGTCTTAGGAATACCACTGCAACCTTGGTTTTCAACAGCCCATCACAGTTAGCTCATCTTCTTAAAGGGATCCCACAGCGACAGAAGTGGTCGCGGGTTTGAGTGTCACTACCGATATAGATTTAGATTTTAAATTCCATGTCTTTCGTCTGTGGAGTGCCTATCGGCGTTTTTTGATCCCGCTACCATAAAGAGCCGACCTTCTGGCAGTGTGTAGCGTGGACGACAAAGGCACACAGTTTCATCTTGGGAAAGGGTAGGATACTGTAAAAGTAGTGAGTGTAGATGTATACAGTGTTAGTTAGGTAGGAAGATAGTTACTTAGGTAGATGGTTAGGTAAGTAACGTTTAATTAGGTAGATACTTAGATAGGAATGTGATTAAGCAGGTTGATGGATAAGTAGCTTATTGGACAGATAGATGATTGGTTAGGTAAGTGAGTGGTTAGATAGGTGAGTGGTTAGGTAAGTGAGTGGTTAGGTGAGTGAGTGGTTAGGTGAGTGAGTGGTTACGTGACTGAGTGTTTTGGTCTGGCAGCTGGATGGTTAGGTGTTGGTTGTTTAGGTAGGTAGCTGTTTATGTAGATGATTATTTAGGTAAGTCGTCGTTAAGATATTTGGTGACTGGTTAGATAGGCTAGTGGTTAGGCAGATTAGTGGATAGATAGATGGGTGGTTAGATAGGTGAGTGGCTAGGTAGGTGGGTGGTTAGGTGGGTGGGTGGTTAGGTAGTTGGGTGGTTAGGTAGGTGGGTAGTTAGGTAGGTGGGTGGTTAGGTAACTGGTTGGTTGGGTATGTGTATGGTTGCGTAGGTGGACGCATAGCTATGTGGACGGTTACATAGATGGTTGGTTAGGTAGGTGAGTGGTTAAATAAGTGAATGGTTAGGTAGGCAGATAGTTAAGTAAGTGGATGGTCGGATAGGTGGATATTTAGCGAGGTAAATGCTGAAGGAAGTGAATGGTTAGGAACATATTTAATCGACAGATAATTAAGTAGACGTACGGTTGCAGAGAAGAATGTTGGAAGTCTCATATTCACTAAGGGCTCGGAACGGTTTACCCCTGACTTGTACGTAAAGTATGAGACGTGTAACTCTGCTGTATGCACGATTGAAATGAGTGCATGAGTAATGTTTTGTTCATGTTTATGTTGCAGCAGATGAGTATGACATGAGCGAGAAGTGAGGGTGAAACCTTCTACCGAGACAACCATCTTCTCTCGAGGAACACCGATGCCACAGCGCCCCGACTGAAAAGACGAAACATCGTACAATGTGCATTATAAGCTGTTCTACATACTATAAGCGGGCAGAGGACTGAATTTGGAACCAATACATTTGCGGAAAATTTGCATATCAAGAAGGGAGGTAACACTTTAATGAGTAGAGACAGTGTACTAGTCAGGTTGCACGAGGTTCCGGGTGCCTGTCAGCCATGGCAATGTTGAAATAGACATCCTGTCATTCGCTTCGAGCGATCTGGGGAAATAACAATCATCCTAAATCAGGATAGCCACATGTAGTTTTGAACCCCATCCCTTCCGAATACGAGCCTAGTGTACTGATCGCAGCACCAATAAGCTTGATTGATTCAGCTTGATGCGCTGCCACCAGTGTCTCCTTATTGTTCCGACTCGCTTCGGAATACTCTGAGTGAAGAGAATGATATAACTAGTTGTATTTACTGTAGAGACAGCACTGAGACGCAAGAAAAACGGTCTATTTGTGGCATGTCAAGTGTAGAGGGTACTGGTAACTCACGACGTCTTGTAGATAAACAATATTGCCATAGGCGCCGACTTAGAAACATTTGATACAACACGTGGAGACATACAGAGACGCATAGATGGGACTTTCACTGCGTGTACGCTCCTCAGCATGATGTGAGCGACGCCTTCTAAAAGTCTAGACTACGTAACCGGCAGCTTAATATCTTTTCCGTTGTTGCGTAGTCTACGACACGCGGATAATGTAGCGCGTCCTCTTCTCTAATGAAAGCTGCTTATTTATAGAGCGGGCTAGATGATAATTGTATCAATGTCTGCTGCCTCACAGAAAAAGGTACGACGGTGTCTTTAACCCTGGAGCACTAAAGGGGGAACAAGTTACCCAGAGTCTGCAAACCTCTGGAGTCAGGCAATAAATAGCCGGCCTCGGTGGCCGTGCGGTTCTAGGCGCTGCAGTCCGGAACCGCGGGACTGCTACGGTCGCAGGTTCGAATCCTGCCTCGGGCATGGATGTGTGTGATGTCCTTAGGTTAGTTAGGTTTAAGTAGCTCTAAGTTCTAGGGGACTGATGACCTAAGATGTTAAGTCCCATAGTGCTCAGAGCCATTTTCAGGCAAGAAATAACCCACTCACTGTCAACAACGATGTCTGCCGTTGAAGATACTCAAGTGCACGTGTCGCTGACGTATCCAGTTCGGCTGGAACCGAGTAGAGATACCAACTGCTATCTGTTTTACGACTTGTACTATCCTGGACGTTTTTTAAGACGCTGAATTACACTTCATAAAAAAACTCGCAAGGAACAAGAAACAAAAATAAATAAGGCGTGAAGACAGAATGACGTGAGGCATGGACCTCTTCAAGAACCTGTCTTTGTAAAATCTGGTATAGTCATTTTCAAGATTACAGGGAAAAGGTTTTACGTTTGCAACAGAGCATACAATACATTTACTGCTGACCCTTGCCATCTCTTGCAGCCTGATATTATTTGAAGAACATTATCAAAAATTTATAATGTTGACACACGAATATAGCAGCCATTTTTCAGAGATAATGACCTCGAACTTATGCATAGCTATTATCAGTACCAGTATCATTCTCTCGGTCAGAACAGAATCTGTAACTCATGCATCCCATTTGAAGAAACAAATAACAAGGTTGCATCTGTAACGAAACATCTGAAGCGTTACAGATGACGCGCGATCGAGCCATGAATGTTAAATTTCGATTGATAAATCTTAACTACGGGAGTGATTTTGATAAGAACAACGCGAATTCTTTCTAAAGGTGTCATGGGTCACTTTTCTCGCAGTAAGTAATAACAGCTGCGCTGATAGTTTAGACGCACATTCTATAATACAAACAGAGTTCACGTGCTATTGTGAAAGAACAGTAGTGCTGCAGTATGGGTAGGTGACTATAATTGGGCATTTACCGCTAATGCTGCAGTGTTGTTAGACTGGAAGGTGCCCTTATCTCGTACTTGATTTTCAACAGCCTCGGCGCAAAGGCCCTCGCTGTCGTGCCCCAAAACAGCCGTATCACCATCAGAATCATCATCCATTCTCACCAGTGCCAGCCCTACTTCTCGATTAACTTTTTGAGGTGGTCAGTGTTCTTCGTGACTGATATACTACGTGCCTAGCTCGCTGAAAATTCTTGACCGTCTCACTCAAGTGTCCGCGAACACTATCTGTGAAATTTACTGGCCTTCTTCACGCACAATGAACTTTCTAAGATGCGGAGATTGCAATGAAGTTCTATAAATATACTTTTGCTCGGAAGGGATCGAATTTGGAAATGTCTAATCTTAATGCAGCGCCGGCCGTGGTGGCCGAGCGGTTCTAGGCGCTTCAGTCTGGAACCGCGCGACCGCTACGGTCGCAGGTTCGAATCCTGCCTCGGGCATGGATGTGTGTGACGTCCTTAGATTAGTTAGGTTTAAGTAGTTCTAAGTCTAGAGGACTGGTGACCACAGGTGTTGAGTCCCATAGTGCTCAGAGCCATTTTGAACTTAATGCAGTGGAAAGTACCGAGTCGTCAATATTTATCAGCCTGGTCAAGTGCTTAATGGGGCGTCAGGTGAAACGAGTTTATTTTCCTTTTTATTTCTTATCATAATTTTATTTTCTACCAGTTATTGTTTAATTTCCTATCAGACTGATGCGACTCGAGATGAAATGAAGTAACACACAAACTAGACTTGAGCAAGAGCGATTGGTTGACAGTGTTCCACCGGGAGAGTTCATAAAACGGCAGTTTAGCAACGAGGAAGATGTGATGAGAAAATATTTTTTTGTTTCATGCCACGCAGGTGTCCAATAATTTTAAATTGGAACCACTTGGCGAGAGACGTCATTGTCTCTCGAAGCGCTAATGGCAATATTTTCAGAGTTAATATGTCACTAAGTATTTGTGACTAATTCTTAAAAAACGTTATATTTCTCATGTAAAGACTTCAAGGCCAAGAAATGAGAGAATGCGGTGTGTATGCTAAAGAGAAAAATCACTTCCGTGATGCTCCTTCTCCGAGTAGTACTGACAGTTGGTACCTGAAACTCACCGCCCCCATCAAGTGCCGAAGTCAGTCGGGCGGAGGGAGATGTATATGTTTGCCAGGCACCTCCTTAACTGATTCATGCGGTCGATATCGGCTGTCAACAAGTTGTCAAGTGGGGTGAACTGAAACAGCATAGATGAAGGGCCGTTAACTCCCGAGCGTAACGTCAAATGAATTTCCTGAAAGTGCGTTATGAATGAGTGACGGGGTATTTAGATGTATATGCATACGAAAATGTTATTGGGACTGCAGTACGGAAAAAAAACTTAGAGAATATGTTGGCCTTTTCGATAATTATTGACAGGCATTAAAGAGTTTAGTTTGTACCTGTTACGTTTCATTACCATTTTATATACTTTATTACTACAATCACAACAAATAGCTTAATGCTGACCCTAGTGTGCCTACTCCATTATTGGGAAAGTGATATTAAGAGAATTTAAAACATTGAACAGTCTATGACTATTGTCGCTTATCCACGTAGTGCTCTACCTATCAACTTGTCGTACCCCCTGCTGACTGCGGCAGCACGTGAATCACAGCATTCTCTTAAGTAAATTAAAAAAAAAAAAGTAAAAGTTCTGCATCACCCCGGTTCCCAGAACTCCTGAAGATACACGTTGAATGTGGATTTTGTATTAGAGACACAGTTTCTTTGACTGTTCAGAGATGTTCACTAAACCCGTCTAAAGACGTAAACAACCATGCATGAGCAGCGCCTATTAGACGGAGGGGGTCCGACAGCCGATCAGTTCCAGTCATTCCACCAGGAAGGAGGTACACGGCTCCTGTTGTCTGTAGTTCAACCATACCTAGACGGTCAGTACCGCGGTTCGATCGCGTCCGTATTGTTACTTTGTTCCAGCAAGAGCTCTCAACAAGGGAAGTGTCCAGGCGTCTTGGAGTGAACCAAAGCGTTTTTGTTCGGGCATGGAGGAGATACAGAGAGACAGGAACTGTCGATGCCATGCCCCTCTCAGGTCGCCCAAGAGCTACTACTGCAGTGGATAATTGCGACCTAAGGATTATGGTTCGGAGGAACCTGACAGCAACGCCACCATGTTGAATAATGCTTCTCGTGCAGACTCAGGACGTCGTGATACGACTCAAACTGTGCTCAATAGGCTGCACAATACGCAACTTCACTACCGAAGACCGTGGCGAGGTCCATCTTTGCAACCACGACACCATGCAGAGCGGTACAGATGGGACCAACAACATGCGGAATGGTCGCTCAGGATTGGCATCATGTTCTCTTCACCGATGAGTGTCGCATATGCCTTTAACCAGACAATCATCCGAGACGTGTTAAGTGGCAACCCCGTCAGGCTGAAAGCCTTAAACACACTGTCCAGCGAGTGCAGCAAGGTGGAGGTTCCGTTCCGTTCTGAGGTGGCATTATGTGGGGCCGACGTACGCCGCTGGTTGTCATGGAAGGCGCCGCAACGGCTGTACGATACGTGAATGCCATCCTCCGACCGATAATGCAACCATATCGGCAGCATATTGCCGAGGCATTCATCTTCATGGGCGACAACTCGCGCCACCATCGCGCACATTTTGTGAATAACTTCCTTCAGGATGACGACATCGCTCGACTGGAGTGGCCAGCATGTTCTCCAGACATGAACCCTATCGAACAAGAATGGGATAGATTGAAAAGGGTTGTCTATGGACGAAATGATTCACCAAACACACTGAGGTATCTACGCCGAATCGCCGAATCGCCGTAAGAGAACAGATGGATGCAGACGATTGGACAATAGATTAGCCGATGAGAGAAGGTGCCCGATTATCAGGTACTTCATTTGATCCCCAGCAAACAGCTCGTGCTGAATAATTATTCCACCAACACCCAGGACGTTTCCCTGTTGGCAGACGGAATGTATCGCCTCATATCAGGGAAATCGTGCATTATACGAAATTGTATCGCGCCTCAAATGTCCAGTTGGCCGTTTTCTATGCTTGTAGGTTCCATCTACGGTGTTAATTCTGTGCGCTGTGACGAGAGATGGACAGGGATACATGTGTGGGGTGTCATTTTCTATACCCCATAGAATGTGGTTCGGATCATATTGATGCTGACCGGTTCTTATTGTCCAGCACTCAACTTTGAGGCAGTGCCAATGTTAGGCATGACGAAATCCTAGCCATGTGACCTGCTCAGCTACTGCATTCTCCATGGCGACATTAGCGCTCTCCTTCCATTTCAGTAACTCTCTATAACTCAGTTGCTCATGGATATTTTATTTAACTGATATGTCAACTGTCTACTATATTTTCACGTTGATTAACGGCTAGACACAACTTTCATTGATTTCTCAGGACATTATCAGTTGTACAGCTATGGAGACTTTGGCACACCTCGGACCACTGGCATCGGACCTCGAGTTCCTGCCTTCGCAACCCAGTGAGGGTAATTTAGCTACTATCGATTGATTTATTGATGGCCCCATTTCCAACCGATATAATATATATAGTAGGTTAAAACTACAAAAGAATTTAATTTCAAAAAGTCATTGTCATAAGAAGAGATATCACCAGTAAATCAAAAAATGTTGGCAAAATTTTGCTCTCCAGGTCTTGCAGCGTAGGCGTCGAAGTCTGAATCCAATGCTAAGGGCTGTGCAAAATTCACGATTACCTGCGCCTCTGTCTGTCAGACATGAATTTTGCAGCGAATAACTCGGTTTCTTCTCCTTGTTTACGTTTAATATAGAAAAGTTCAAATGTATACATGACTGCTTCACGAAAGTGGCTGTAGTCCAGCTCCAACGATGTTCTGTCATAGGACATTTCGAAAGTTATTCCCTCATAGTTGAGGTCGGGAGAAAAAGTGTTTCACATGTTGCCAGCTTTCCGTCCTCGTTGAGAAGATGAACGCAGCGACCGCAGGGTTGATATACTTCCTACTTATTTGTTTCTTGAGCTCATCTGAAAACTATACTCGGTGATGTTGTGTTTTTGATTTCCGATGAAAATAAACAAATGTTACTTTCTCAGAAATAAAACAGTGCGTTCGTTCTGTGGTTATGTCCTTTCTTCTGTTTTATTTCTCTCTCGCATTCAGGCGAGGACCAGTTTCGAATGTAAGGAATTTGCGGCGTTACCTGGTACGGTTTTAGCGAGCTCCACTCGACGCCTCTAACATGATTTTTGTACAATGATAGACGAGAATATCCTCTTGTACTCTGTTTACGTTCATTCAGTTGTGACACGGGATCGTATGGAAGAGTAATACGCTCGCGCACTGGGATTAGGCGTATAGTTTTATGTTGACTTGAAATCGTTTCCGTTATAGATGGAGCATTTGTTGGTGTGGACAAGAATAGGGGAGAAAATTGGCTGTATACTAGCTCAAGAAATCATGCTAGCATTCGTATGGAGTGATTTACGGGCACTTCAGAGACCCACGATGGGTCTGATCGTGCGGGATTAAGAATCCTGCTTCTCCTGAATTCTAGTTCATTATCGTTATGATAATGTCGGCAACGGTTTCACTCACTCTACACAGCTTGTTACATTTCAAAAAGACAGAGGGAACAGTACAGGCTCACTCCGTTAGGAAACAGGAAGCGTAAATTACACCGCTATGTATTTGTTGATGCTCAAATAACTACGCTGAGAAAAATCCACATAAGCCGAAAACCAACTCGGCGATGTTCGCCACATGGTTGTCATCGGCATTCGAAGCAAGACTCATTATTTACATTCCAGAAGCTACTCGGTTGTTATCGTGGGGTAGACTAGCCCCCGCTCAGTCCTGCTGTGAAGGAAACGTCGCTGCTTTTGGCGGAGATAGAACCCAGATCCCCTGGGAGGCCGTCAGACGTGAAAGTCAGTAAATATAGTTTTAACTTTAAAAGTGTTCTAGGGGTGTGATTTTCACATGTAGTGAAACAAAAAGTCTAGAGCTGTTTCAGTTGTGTTGCAAATTTGAAAGTCGCCAAATGTACAGAATCCACATCACAAGTAATGACAGACGCCAGAACTCGCTTTCTCAACAGTTGCATTTTTACTGCTGGTAAAGTTTCAGTGCGTATATAGACTACATAGCATATAATGTTTCAATATGACGATTTCATATCGCTCCCATTCTGGTGCGAGCCTTTCGGTTTCCCGCCAATTCAGTGGCTTATGTGATAGTTTCACTACGCCTATTTACCAAGAATCTTCTCATTTGACCACACAAGACTGCATGCAGTCCGTTTCAGGTCTTCCCAACTACAGACTAATGTGAAGTGGGCACCAGGAATCGAACTCTGGACCATCTTGTCCGTATCCAGTAACGCTAACTACGGGACCATGCCGGCGGCCCGATATTTAGAGTTGTCTGAAGCTGTTCGCAGACCATTTACATTGAAGTCAAGTCTCTATAAAATTGAAACTAACTGTAGGATAACTGGAAGATGGTTATTATTTGTTGCAAAGGCTGGTAACTGACTTTCAGCGTAAATTAATCTAACGTAATTTGTGAAAATAAGTGCAAAGTTTGAGTAGAATATTGACCATTAATCATTGGAATCAGTCACAACCGTCATGTATGCTCGAATATCCATCCGAAGCGATTTCAGATGGAATAATCGCTAAACTCTAGCGGCGGGGAAATCTGATGAAAGAACCAGATTTAGTTAAAGAAGGGCAATTAACCCCTGAAAGAGGCAGTTTATAAAACCCTAGATTGTCCTATTCTCGAGTTATGTTCGTCAGTTTGGGACTCTTACCAAGCTATGGAAGAGAGAGAGAGAGAGAGAGAGAGAGAGAGAGAGAGAGAGAGAAGATTCAAAGACGAACTGCGCTCTTCATCATGTGTCTGTTCAGTCATCGTGAAAGCGTCTCATGGAAATGTTGAACTCCTATTGGAGATGCTGGAATTGTTTGTCGTGGGGAACCTGCTCTCGGAACTCCGGGTGCCCACGATATAATAAGTCTCAAGAAACACCTATCTGTCTCTAAATTATCAGGATGAAAGGAATCGGTGAAGTTGGTACATGTACAGAGTGGGAACCACAATAAATTTTCCCGCACACCATCCACGAGACAGAAAGAAAAAAGGGGAAGGGGTACGATTCGGGTGTACCAGTACCCTGTACTAAATGCCGTGACGTATTGCTGCTTGCGAAGCTCAGTTGTAGATGCAGACTGAGATTCCAGTAAGGATGGTGATGTCATGCGTATAAAATATACTCGGAAGTGCCAGAAAAGTTACCTTATCGAAGCCATTGTATGACAAAATTTACTCTACATTAAGTGGCTGTGTTTCCTGGCCTCTTATTCGCCATGTGTCCTTTACATTTCAGTACTCTTCCTCTTTAACTCCATGAACGTAATTACATCCAAATCTACGAATAAACGCGAGGATACACTATTAACAACGTGATCATTTTTTTAAATTGTTAATTCAAACCGTGCCTAAACAATTCCAGCTGCATGATATAGAACCTCCTGGATGTAGTAATAGACATTGTGAAGGACAAAGTACTGAGGTAAAAAAAAGAAAAGCCTCTCCCATCTTAAGAAGCCAAGTTTTTTAAGATGTAATACACAAGTGATGGTGCAATCTGCCGCTGTTCATTTACTTTTACTTGATCTGGTGAAGAGTTCGTTCGAAACAGAAACCATACTCTGGAGTACAATGGCTGAAGGATTGACACTGACCCCCTTAGACTATGATTCAAGTCGTTTGGAGAAACTACGGAATTCCCAAATCAGATTTAGTAGATAAAATTGTGATCTCTCGCCTCCACGAGTGAGAATCCAGTCTCCTAAATATCGTTCGCTTAACTCTCGTCGCTGTAAGTTCTGCGAGAGTGTGTTCCGAGGCAATATTTAGCGAGTGTCAAGCCGAGCTGTTCGCGGAGACGAATCGGACGAATGGTTCCAAATACTCGTAGAGCGAAAGTCGAAGGCCTGAGAAACGACGCGGTCGGAGTTTCCGTTCCAGTTGCGCGCCGCTGCTCGCGAGATACGTGTGCGCAGCATACTTATGGAGCAAGTCTTCGACATGATAAGTGTTGGACGACTTCAAAAATTCCCTCTCCCTTAATCGCCACAATAAGCGTGATAAATGACGTTCGGGCTGTGTTGTCGGAGTTGTGCCGAGGCCCGGGACCGGTGCAGATGGTAAGTTGCCTATCTCCCGAGCCCGTTCCGCCTAATAAATATTCATCCCGTGTTCGTTATTTTATTGCCCACGTATGTATGTGTACCGTGAATGCATATGTATTTTTGGCCTGAATATTGTTAACTAGTCTTTGCATTCGCGATCAGGCCCATTACTCACGGGAGCGGTGATGGCCGGCGCGAATAAATCCCGGCTCGTACAGTCGCCGCCGCAAGCGCTGCGCTCTCTAATTAAACTCATCAGCTCACACTTCGGGCCCCGCACAATAATGGCTATTATGTAAAATAATGCAAAATAATAAAAGATCCATTCCACATAACAGGCGCTCGCTCTGATTATTATTTAAACTGTAAACCCACGAATGAGCTGCGCAGTGCGCTTCCCGTTTATCGGGAGGCGGAAAGACCTTTCCATCTTTGAGACTGCTACTTTATAGTTGACTTGTTTGTACGTTTCGACTGCGCCACTGCTGATTTTTTTTTTCTTGTGTCAGTTTCAATGACCTGTCCATTTAGTCGTTCACATTATGTCGAACGTCAACAAACCGAAGGATCGCGGCTTCGAGTCCTGCTGTGGACATGGAGTCAGTCTACTTACATGCTGTCCTGTGTTATCTTGTAACGCATCTGTGAGGAACGCCATTAACGTAGTATCTACTGTGGTCTAAAGAAAAATTTCAACTTTCCCGTAAGAGAGGGAACTGTTTAAAAATGGGTCTTTAAGTGTATTCTTTTACTGGGATGTTACCTTGCATGTCTGTACTGCCAAATCCAAATGCTTCTATTACTGGTAAAAATGTAAAAGAAAATAGTCACTGATGCTTATTTAAATAAAACGCGATGCCCGTACGACGCCAGTATACACCCTAAATTTCGGTTGCATAACGGACTTTAACACAAATCCAACGAATTTCGACAATGATTAAGTCCTGCCTGAGCTAGGAGGAGGTCAAAATTATTCATTATTCTCTCTTTTTGTCCACCAATTTGCAGTATTATGGTTGCAGCTAGTGTGGTAAATATAAAAAAGTTCCTGTTTCCAGTAGTAGCAATCTCGCTGTCACGTTGAAAAAGTACACGTCCGACGGTATGCCAGATCAAACCTACAACCTTCAAGTTCAACCTTTTTTCGAATTTGTTTTATTCGAATTAAAATACTTATCCACTAAGTATGATTTCAAATCTGATAGGTATGTAAATTAGGAGCAGCAGAAAAATAAAAATGCAGATGTAGAAACAAAACGGGTTGTTTTATTTCAGAAAATAATAATCGCTCTGTTGGATGAGAACATGGAAAACCAATTATAAATAGAAGTTTGAATTGAGGCCACCGGCCGGGTTGGCCAAGCAGTTCTAGGCGCTTCAGTCTGGAACCGCGCGACCGCTACGGTCGCAAGTTCGAATCCTGCCTCGGGCATAGATGTGTGTGATGTCCTTAGGTTGAAGTATTTCTAAGTTCTAGGGGCCTGATGACCTCAGCAGTTAGGTCCCATAGTGCTCAGAGCCATTTGAACCATTTTTTGAATAGAGGCCCACGATTTGTCTTGAACCCCGTACCAAATTCAATTTAAATTTCACTTTCTAGCAACACTGCACCCACCTTAATTACATATATTTTAAGGATTCTAGACAAACAGTAAGCAAACACATAAATAATTCTGAAACGTTTGCAGAGTTAGCGTCTGATTCAAGGAGAGATATTCCCTCTTATTTATTCATTTATTTTGCGAATATTCTCTTTAATCATCGAGTCTCACTGAATATTTTTCGGGCTTTTCCTGAAGGCTGCATATAATTCGGCAGAAGTTACGAGCCATTTAATAATATACAACTCGAATAACCGAACGGGAGATTTGTGCGTGCTGTCATTTAAGGCAGCTGGTGAGATAAAAAAGAGAAAACATAAAGAAATGAAAAGAACAGAATGGGAAAAAAAACTACGAATGTTGTGAGCTTGCAGTTTTATTGTAAAAAATCAAATAATTTTTACCAAATCTACTCGTAAAGCTTATTACGCATGGCGCTAGTTTTCAAGACTGGGAGGTGAGAGAGACCCAGATTGAATCTGCGCGGCGGATTAACGACCGCTGGTGCGATGCACGGGCTGCCTGGTTGTGGATTTCAGATGGTTTTCCACGTCCGTTTAGGCAAATGCTCCGTCTCAGGGAATACTATACAAAAACAGTTAAAATACGATCACACATATAACAACGATTTCACGGTTCATAAAGAGATTTCGCACACCATTTTTACATCTTAGGTTACATCAGGGCTTCCCAACGCTGGCATTTGGCAGGAAGTGAGTAAGTGCTCCGCGCAAAAATATTAATAACGTGGCGGTTTTTTTAAGTTCTCCGCGCAGAACTACAAATAACTTGATGTTTTTTTTTTGACATTCTGACGATACTAATTTAGCGGGTGTATATTTCATAACCGACCGCTGCTGGTGCTACAAAACGTCATTTGCGCGCGATTGCCAATAACATTAGGCATTTCATCCAGTTTATATTCTTTATGAAAATAGCTTATACTGTCTTGCCGACTTTATATTGGTCCCTCCCTCTTACTAATAGTGGTCGTTAGAAGTTGGAAGTCGTCATTCTTGGAACAACTCCCAACCTATGCGATCTACCAGTGTGGTTACATGCTGCCCGCCTGCTTGCCTATCTGCATGTTAAACAGATAATTACAAATTACAGTTGAGATAGATAATTAATTTCTTCTTGAATTTTAAAATTTTATTATGATTTCTGTGTTATTAATTATGATTTGAAATCGAAATAATCACTGAACAAAATAAGTTTCTCTCATTTTTCAAGATTTTATTAATTTTATTAACGTTGAAAATAAACAAGGTGTACTATCAAAGTGCCAAAATTCTCAAAGTGTTCCGTCACAGGAAAAATTTGGGAATTTCTGTGGCAGCAGAATGGCTGTCCGGCGACCAAGATAAAATAAAATAAATTTGACAAATAGTTTGAAAGGGTGACCCTGTGCTACGCGGTAAACGCTAGTAAAGAGCTAAAATGGGTTTTCCAATCACAGAAAGAAGGCTAAGAGTCTCTACTCTTACAACGAACTTGCTACTTCTAGTTCATTTAATATGATATACACGTCTTCTCTACGTAATTGTTAACAGTACGTTAGTCGGAAACAAGATGCACCCGTAAGCAGTTATTCTTGATTTTTGTGGTTTGCTTGAGGAAGGATACGTTGCTAAATTAATCTTAAACGAAAAATTACCAAGGCATCTGATGCACCTTCGAAACGGAGGAAATTTAATAAGGAGAGACTGAATTCAAATCTCAGTGGAATTATCATTGTTCAGTGGACCCCCTGTTACTGTTACAAGAATGCAATGTTGGGACGGGGAGGGAGAGGGTTCCTTCTCGAGAGGTATGAACGACTGCTTTCTCTATTTTTCTTTATTTGATGCGTACTTGAAAATTTCGGTGAAACCTAAAAATTTGAAATTTCCTGGACCACATTTGGCATGTTGACGGCTCCGTATTTTATCTTCGTCAATTATCTGAATTAGATTTGGGCTTATGTCTATAATGGTACCAAAGTTTATAAGAATTTAAAATCTAACAGTGAAGACAGTGAACGGCATAGAATCTGTACCAACAATTTTCATAGCGAATGATTGCGATATCCTACGTTTTATAATTCACTGCACGTAATTTCGTATACGAGAAAAGTAAATTTACAGCCTTCGTTAACTGTTCGGCAAACATGGTGCATAAATTATCGAGATTTATTTTCTCCGTTTTCGAACTACCAAGGAAGGCTAAGAAAACTAGAAAAAACATCAGGTTTTCTTATTCCCGTCTCGTGTGAACTTTGTTCGGTTACCTGTCGATTTTTGTGGTACCATTAATAAGTGAGCTACTGTATATGCTGAATCGCGCAGTATTTATACGTGGTAAACGGTTGACGATGTAATACCTGAAATTCAATTTATCCTGCTGCCGTAAATAAGATCCGTACGCCTTGCGAACCACGCGGAATGCAATTATACTGAGTTATACGAGTAGGTCGGAGGCACTAACTTTCTCGGCACAGACCCGGAACTGCGCATTAAAAGCGACAGTAGCCAGCGCTTAGTGAAATTACTGGCGCAGGTAACGCTGTGTAGAGACGAGCAGTATATACAACCTCGAGGGGGTCATGTCGAGTTCGCTAAAAGATTAGATTGTGGAACTATTCATACCAAACACTTTTTGTACAGATAAGTTTCCGGTCTCTCCACGTGCTCATACAGTCCTCTCCTCTTGTCACGTAAAGTTGAAGTATGCATATTCGGTCTCAGTGACTCTCAAGGCTGCACCTTTCCGTTCAGTTTCTACCCGGACAGGAAGTTCAAAGAATTCTGACTAAGGGAAGTTTTGAAAATAAAACCAACGAGATATACATAAGATATTCTCATAAAGCCAGAAATCTTGGAAGAACTTCAATAGAAACAGAATAAAGTAAACTTGGAAGACGACTTGCCTGAGTAGTTAAACGCACAGCGCCCTATTTATCCTGACTGGGGGATACGACAGACCCGGATCAAATTCGAGGCATCGGTTTGACGGCTTGTGGTAAAATACAAGGTTAGTCAAATTCTTCGTTGAATGGCAATTGCCGTCTCCAAAAACCAACATAAACGGTAGAAATAGAAATAGACGCAGAACGAAGTAAACAGATTCACATACCTCCTTAGCGTAACAACTTTTGGGTGATAGGAAGGTTTTCGGTCACAGAATTAAAAAACAAAATTAAGGGTCATACTATAGAATGACGATTACCTATCATCAGCGGATGCAGTAGTACGCCGCGGGAAAAGAAGAAAGGCGCATAAATAAATGCATCGTTTTTGTCAAAATCAGCCGGCTGGTGTAGCCGTGCGGTTCTAGGCGCTTCAGTCTGGAGCCGCGCGACCGCTACGGTCGCAGGTTCGAATCCTGCCTCGGGCATGGATGTGTGTGATGTCCTTAGGTTAGTTAGGTTTAAGTAGTTCTAAGTTCTAGGGGACCACAGATGTTAGGTCCCATAGTGCTCAGAGCCATTTGAACCATTTGTCAAAATCAGCTAAACATAATTAACAGCGTCCAGTTGTAGGCCCACACTCAAATACAAAATTATCTATCGATGATGCTCTATCAGAATGTTTCGAAATGTTTAAGAATTTGCGCACTGTAATTACAGATAATTTAAACATCGAAAATAAGAATCAAATTAGTTTATAATGAAAGAGTAAATTTGGAAAAAAGTAGAAATTATCCTGCAATAATAATCTAATTCTTCAACTACGACAGAAAATTGTTAAAATTTCAGCTTTACCAGTCCTCGATTCAGGATCAGAAAACACCGAAAAAGCAAAAAATCACATTAAGGTTTCTTAAATATGCCTGTAGTATGCAACTCATTACTGGATAATGCGTGATCCTTGAACCTAAATAATGCTGTTCTAAATAAGCTGGAGTGCAGAAAGAATTCAGAGAACTACTTTAACCATAAAAACAATTAAAATAGTTGTCTTGGACACATGCTACACGCAAAAAGTACCATTTATTAAAGCTGAAGGTAAGCTTGAAGGCAGTCATGGCGATGTCCGAAGACTCTTACGTGTTAGGACATTGTTTGTTGTTGTTGTGGTCTTCAGTCCTGAGACTGGTTTGATGCAGCTCTCCATGCTACTCTATCCTGTGCAAGCTTCTTCATCTCCCAGTATCTACTGCAACCTACTTCCTTCTGAATCTGCTTAGTGTATTCATCTCTTGGTCTCCCTCTACGATTTTTACCCTCCACACTGCCCTCCAATGCTAAATTTGTGATCCCTTGATGCCTCAAAACATGTCCTACCAACCGATCCCTTCTTCTAGTCAAGTTGTGCCACGAACTTCTCTTCTCCCCAATCCTATTCAATACCTCCTCATTAGTTACGTGATCTACCCACCTTATCTTCAGCATTCTTCTGTAGCACCACATTTCGAAAGCTTCTATTCTCTTCTTGTCCAAACTAGTTATCGTCCATGTTTCACTTCCATACATGGCTACACTCCATACAAATACTTTCAGAAATGACTTCCTGACACTTAAATCTATACTCGATGTTAACAAATTCCTCTTCTTGAGAAACGCTTTCCTTGCCATTGCCAGTCTACACTTTAGTTAGAACATTAAGAAATAGATTTTGGGAAGATAGAGACATCTGTTTCACAGTACAACAAACGCTTGGAGTACCGAGCAAGACACAAGAAGAACAATCTAAGTGTAATTTATTCACACCGTGATAAATATACTAACGATACGATACTTGACATCATACTGATTTCATTGCACTAATGTTGATTCGTTTGTCGTTACAGAGTTGCTTTGTTTGTGTTCAAGAATCATGTATATACTTGGCAGGTTCGTACCGTCGGCAGTTCAAATCGATTTGTTAGTTGCATGTCCCACTGATCATATTAGCGATAAACGTCATGATAAGGAACTGTATAATTCGCACAAAGTTAAACACATTTCATTAAAAAATATATTAGTAGACGTACCTACTTGGAAAATCTGATTTCTTATTTATGTTCGAGAACCAATTTATATCGTACTCCTAGAAGTAGTTGACGAAGAGAGACAACGTATTTCTGCAATCTGAACGGTGTTTTATTTCCCCGCGTACAATGCAAAAGAGCTTCGTAACTACCCAGTATTGTAATTATGAACGTCACTAGAGTTACTAACTAAATTATAATTTTTTGGTTGGAGAAATTAATACACTGTGTTTTATTCGAACTGTAAGTCATTCCATACTGACGTGTATTGGATCGCTGATAACAAATCCTCAAGTTCGTCTTTTTAGTTTCTAGCCGTAACAATGGGTGAAGTTATATGTCTATCAACATAAATTAAAATAGTTGAACTAAGAAAAGAACTTGTATTAATTGGAAGTCATCTGTAGACGGAGTATGGGTTTCAGAACTGGTTGTGATGCATTAAAACTTTAAACCAGGTTAATTACAGCTTATCATTCTTTTCAGTTGAAGCTGCCATCACTGACACGTTCAACATAAAAAAAAAAACACGATTACATTTAAGGTTATAAATGGACTGCCACCGAATTTGTAACGCGGAAGAAATTTGTTCTTACGTAAGGAAAACGTACATCACTCTGAGATGTTGCAACTGTATAGTATCATTAAAGGCACATATAAATAATACCTGGCAATTTGCAGAAATATAAATTACTTTCAGCTGTAATTTAAATAGGATCTAGAACAGTGATAAAATTTTTGTTAACTGCAACTAATAGGAGTGCTCGGTTAACACGAGGATGGGTTCTGTCGTGACTCATTAGCACAGGTACTAACTCACGACAGGGTCTTTGAGCCCTTGCCCTCTGCTGGAAAGCAAAATACTCCCGATACCAAACCACAAAGAGGCTAAACTGACAAGACAAATTAACATTTTCGTTTCTAATAAGTTACAGTAACAACTGAAGCTAAATTCACATTTTCTGCAAAAACTGAGCCAGGTATCTTTCTATTCGTGCACGTTTCTGATTAGCAGTATTTTTCAGTATTGGAAAAGAAATGAATTAGTGTATTAGTTTTTGCTTGTATGCTGAGAAAATATTTGAATCGTCGTATCGATTGCATCTATTGCTGCGGCTTAGAATTAAGTTTGCTATGTAACTGCTGCATATAAAACGTGCGAGATATTTCCGTTTTTCATGTGCAGTGTGAGCGTCGAAATTTAGCTACGAAACCACAGTAATAAGGAAGGTTCGCAGTCAGTCAATAAGAAGTATCGACGTGAGAGGCTCTTCCGTTGAGAAACAACTGGCGGTCTCTCTAGAAGCAAGCATTCTTTATTAGGCACGCGTTTCGTGATTCTAATCCCAGTATATTCACAAATAAGACAATGGAAGAATTTCACGTTACCATCTATTATGACAAAATTTAAGCTAGTACAGACTTCAATTTAGTCGCTTTTTGTGCAAGAAAACCGCTCGTTACACGCTGGACTGCAATAAGATAACTTTTCGACCGAAATCTTCTCATTCCGTTGTTTTAAGTTACAAAATATTTTCCGTGGCCTAGCATCAAATAGCTTTCATTTAAAAATTAAAAATTTCACTATTGCGTTTTGAAGACAATTAGAATGTATTTCTACAGAAAAAGTAAAGCCTGGCGTTTTATTCGAGCTTTTCCTCCCGTTCATGAAGTGGGGATAAGACCACTGAATCATATTCGTTATACAGAGTGTATGAAACAGAATCAACCGATTTAAAGAAAAAAAACATAACTATTATGTTATACGTGCGTGAACAAAGAATTTTTGGAAAGAGCAAACTCTGGAGTTATACATGGTTCCCGCTAGGTAGCAGCAGTGTGTATCTGGAAGCTCGAGAATTTTTAAATCAAAGGATTACTGAACGATGGATGGGTCGTACAGGGCCAAATGATTCAACCTTACGTTACTGGCCTCCAAGGTCACCGGCCCTCTAGCGAGGGTTTATAAAAGACTCTGTTTATGTGCCTCCGTTACCAACAACAATGAATGAACTTAGACATCGCATAACAGCAGCTGTGGAAGCTGTAACTGAAGACATGATCGCTGCAATGTGAGAACAATTTGAATACCGCATTGGCATATGCCGTGCATCTCAAAGGGAGACATATTGAACACCTATGAAAAGGTATGAAAAAATCTTTTTGAGTTTCCCGTTCTTAAACAAATTCATTGTATATGTTTATTAGTTTCAGATATATAGACGTGCCAAATCGGATGATTCTTTTTGATACACCCTGTAGTATAAAATTGTATATATGAAATGAACAGCTGAGGGGGAAACGAAAAACGAGACTGTGGTATTCCTACATGAGAAAGTAACATCTCATAAAGAACACAGTAAGTTTGACTCGACAGCTACGCTTGCCATCAAACTCGATAGAAAACGAGGATTAGAGTTGGATCACTAGATATTATCCGCGTAAGTAAGATACTCAGGTAAAATGATCCGACAACCAGTTCACGCTTGCTCACTACTTCTGCACCCACGATCTACCATCGCTGATCCCTGTACAGCCGATTAAATACATTCATCCCCACAGGTACTTTTTACGTGATCCTGCGATGGAGAAACGAGTTTCTATAATGCTGAACACGTGCTCAAACTATTCTAATTTGGTTCAGAAATACGAGGACTTCGCCACCGGTACTGTAGTAGCAAAGTCAGTGTGAAGAGCTTAGCGTGTAGGATGCTCGGAGGCAGCGAGAGCCGTCAGAGGCGTTGAGCGAGGGACTTTCGGGGCGGCGTGTAGGCATCAGCCATCCATCGTGGCCCGCCATCAGATAATAACAATAGCGGCCGGCCGGCGCTGCGCCTGCCTGCATTTCTCTAATATATTAAATTTCCAATCTGGCAGCCCAGCTCGCCTCACTAGCATTCTTTGGCGCTCTCGTAAATCCCGTCGTTCCGCTCTCGGGGCCTACATTCCTCGCTACACCGCAGCTACTGCTGGTCCTAGCGCCCACCACGTGCCGCTCACAACCGTAACATCTCGGGAAAACTCAGCGAACACTGACTCCACAGCGGTATATGCCAGCACGGAATGCTGAGTTACTTTCATTGACTGGAAGCAATCTGACACACCACCAAAGGCAAAATCAGAAACAAAGGTGGAAAGCAGTCTGGGGCTCTATTCTGAATCTCTTACTGACGAGACCCTAAGTGAGACATTTCAGCGCCGTACGACCAAACGCCAGCTATAGCGACAGTGTTTAAGGCAGAATGATCATCATCACCATCATCATCTATCCGTATTACTGAATTAAGGGGGTAGGACGTCAAACGGGCCGACTTGGAGCAGGAGAGGCATCTCAGGATATTTTAATTTCCAGTGTCTATACTTTTACAAATAAATCCATAAAACTTTGTCAGCATCGCCAGGAAGGATTCAGGATTAAAAAAAATGGTTCAAATGGCTCTGAGCACTATGGGACTTAACTTCTGTGGTCATCAGTACCCTAGAACTTAGAACTACTTAAACCTAACTAGCCTAAGGACATCACACACATCCATGCCCGAGGCAGGATTCGAACCTGCGACCGTAGCGGTCGCGCGGTTCCAGACTATAGCGCCCAGAACCGCTCGGCCACTCCGGCCGGCATTCAGGATTCACACCCATTGCAGTGGAAGTTCGAAAACATAACAAAATAATTTTTTTACGTGCGAAATTTCATCATTTTTTCACGTACTAATGGCTGCATTTGTTGCGATAGGTACACTTTTCTTCATAAGTTAGAGGGATTCTTCGATGAATTTTGCACAGCATACAAACCATACTTACAGGTGTATGAAACTCTAGAATTTATTTAATTTATGAAAAAACGAATGAGCTGTTATATTTTAAACTTCATGTTTAGAAAAAACACAAATTTTCTAGTTAATTACCTCAATTTTTACCACAGTTTTTAATAGATTTGTAAAATTCTAGAGTTTCATACACCTTTGAGTACGGTTTGTATGCTGTGCAAAATTCATCGAAGAATCTCTCTTACTTATGAAGAAAAGTGTACCTATAGCAACAAATGCTGCCATTAGTAAGTGAAAAAAATTATGAAATTTCACACGTAAAAACAAATTATTTTGTTATGTTTTCGAACTTCCACTGCTGTGAGTGGAAATCCTGAATCCTTCCTGGTCATGCTGACAAAGTTTATTGAATGTATTTGTAAAAGTATAGACAGTGGAAATTAAATTGTCCTGTGATGCCTCTCCTGCTCCAAGTCGGCCCGTTTGACGTCCTACCCCCCTTAAAGCCCCTGCCGCGTTTTTCTGTCTGCACATGAAGTCTGATCTCAGGAATTACTGTAGGAATTTTTATTCAGTTTTCACCAGCAGACAGACTGATTCATGAGGAAGGTTTATGTATACAATTTATTTCTGCTGTTCCAGAGAAGCCGTCCGGCAGTAGATACTTCGTGCGATGCCGGGGCAGGTCCAGTGCTGGATAAACGCGCTTTCAAGACTTTTCCATTCAGCTACATGCATCCACGTTGTTCCTGAGTTTTTCTGATGCCATCAACTCGCATTCTATTACGCAGTTCTCTCGGTGCTTTCATATCTGTTGGACTCCAGAAAAGAACTTATTTAATCCATCGAGTATCCATTCCTCTGGCTACATTTCATGTGCCCTGCAGACATAATTACGTGTTACAATCCAGTCAGTTCCTTCTTCCATCTGCTTGTTCCCAATTTCTCCTGGTAATTCCCAGAAGGCACTTTTTGATTGCTCGTTGAGTAAAACCTCAGCTTTTGAATGGTTTATTAGTTAGTTACATATTCCATAGATCATCTGAATGATTTTTTTATCGAAATGACATAAAGTGAATCAGTTTACAGGATACGTGTACATGATTAGTGTTAACATTAATGAACACATTATCATTTTATTCCTACTCATGCAACTACACTTCAAAATACTGGCTACCAATTTTTGAGTAGAAATTCCTCAATGGAATAGAAGGAGTTTCCAGGAGAAATGGTTTTAAATTAGATTTAAAACTTGCACGTTATATTATTGGGAAAATGATCAAAACAAATTTGTTGCTGTATATTGAACTCCTGTCTGAGCTACTGACAGCTTTAACAGTGGATAATAAAGATAATTTTTCCCTCTAGTGTTGTAGGTATGTACATCACTTCTGAAATTGTGCTGAATTTTTTAATGATGAATTTCACTAGCGAAAATGTGTATGAAAATTCCCAGCTCTTTGAAGAGTTATCTACATGACGTCTGTCGATGAACACCACTTATTTTTGTTACTACTCACTTTTGTGCAACCCCTACTTTCTTTCTAAGTGATGAGCTATCCCAGAAAGTTGTTGCACCCGACATTATTGAGTGGTAATATACAAAATATGTCAGGAGGTTGATACGTTTGTTACCAACCTTAGCAATTATACGAAGAACAAAACCAGCTGAACTTAATCTTATGAGACTCTAAGTAGTATCCTCCTTCCAGTTCAAGTTTTCATCGATATGTGCACCAAAAATTCTGGAGCATTCTATCCTCCTTACTGCCTCCTGTTCAGGCGATACACCAATTTTTTGTATAACTCTATTTGCTGTACAGAACTGAATGTACTGTATTTTTATAATTTTTTTTCAAAATTTACGGAGACACTGGTTTTCATGTTCATCATCCATGACTCACTACCTTAGGTCATCACTGGTGATGAATACTATTTGTAAACTTCCCTTTCCAGTTACTCAGAAAGCTCAGTTTTGAAAACCCTGTTTCATTCCCCAAAAGCGCTTCAAGCCTCTGTTACTCTTTTGTTTATTTGTTTTGATGTCCATCCAATCGTTGCCTGCCTGAATAATTGAATATCTCAAACTACTTCTTTGACCTCATTATTAATTTGAGCTATTTTCTATTGACTTCTTGATTATGTATTATTGTAATCTCATTGGAGTTTATTTTCAGGTTATTATTAAACATGAAATATTGACATCTGCCATCATGGCTCAATTTTATTGGCATTAGACGTAGAGAGTTCAGCAGCAAAACTTCCTACTGCACTGCTAAGAATAGTTTTCGTGATGTGATATCTCTTGACCAGACTAATCTTTCAGTTATGAATTTCTCAGTATAGAGTGATCATAATCGTTCATATACCATCATACTATAATTTTGTCACCGGGTATGATTTACGATTGATGTATTTGACACAATAATATGTGTCAAAATAACTATTCAATTGTTCCATTTAATTAAATACATATATAATTATACACACACAGTTTTGCAATATTATTTCGTGGAATGTTATTGGCACATCTGTAGCGCTCATAGGGCATTATAATGTCTATTTTTTTCGGAGTTCGAAAAACGTTTTGTCTATCAACGATGCAATACTTGACAGAAAGGTTATTCACAAAGCTATGTCCTATTTCAACAAAGTCGTCCTCTTTTTTCGAAAGTCTAATACCAGGTATTTAACTGCGAAAACTGACATTCTTAGAAACAATGCACATGGATACGGGCACGGGCCACAAATTGGAAAGAAAAAAAAATGGAAAAACGGGGAATAGTGACTAACATATCAAAGCAGAATGAATGAGAGAAGAAGGAAGGGTAATTACGATTTAATGTTGCGTCGACGAGGTCATTAGTGACAGATCACAATCTCGGATCGGTGAAAGATAGGGAAAGAACTAAAAACTTAAATGTTAATTTCCAGACAGAGATTCGAAACGCCGTCCTTCCAAACGCGAGTCCAGTGGCTTACCACTGCGTCCCCTCGCTCTGTTGTGTCGAAAAAATACGAAAATAAAAACAAAAGTAATCTGAAACTCTTTTGCCGGCCGAAGTGGCCGTGCGGTTAAAGGCGCTGCAGTCTGGAACCGCAAGACGACTACGGTCGCAGGTTCGAATCCTGCCTCGGGCATGGATGTTTGTGATGTCCTTAGGTTAGTTAGGTTTAACTAGTTCTAAGTTCTAGGGGACTAATGACCTCAGCAGTTGAGTCCCATAGTGCTCAGAGCCATTTGAACCATTTTTTTGAAACTCTTTTCGTATTTAATGACACTTACTTTGTTACGAGACTCCCAGTACCAAAGTCCCTAAAATGGAATCTTTAAATTTAGCACCATGCAACTTGTGGCGTAGTAGTTGCGACATGTAAATGTATTTGAAAATCCTTACCCTATCCATCACAAATACGTAGTCATAGATTTCGCTAAAATGACTACGCATATTCCGGGGTGACTTCTGCACCAAATCAATGGCTGATTCCTTCCCTCGATTCTTATCTGTGTGGTTATTATTCCGTCTCTGACGACCTCAATGTCTTGGACCTTGGATTGTAGCCTTCCTTCTCCCTTGAAAGCCGCCCTATGAAGTATCACATACAGTGCGAAATTCTGCGGGGATTGTTATAGTATGACTGTTTCCAACTTCCCTACATGTACTGTAGAACGCAGTATAACGCAGTACATTTTCGTTTTCGTTTATTCAGTTTCCCTCTGTGTTTCCCTCATCGTTAAAAAATGGGCGTGTGTTTCCGTAACCAAGAGATAGCGCTTCCAGGAAAATCTCCCCTGTGGCTTCCAATTTTATGTCATCTTTGTAATTGGTTTGAGTGATGTGACTTGCTTCCGATCCTTCTGTGTAACCACACCTCTACCTCACACGCTGTTGCATGCGAATAATAGCTTAATTCGAATGGTCTCATCTAATTTGTTCCCACACAAGCGTAATGTAACCTACAGTTTACTTTTCAGCAAGTACATAATCTAACAAACTAATAACATCGATAACTTGTTCGTTAAAATCGTGACAATACATCCGATGTGAGGTACCACGGATCGAATCTGACATCGGCAGTATCTCTACCAACCACCAAATGTGGTTACTTCTGACGGGCTAGTACCAGTTTCTAGATATATCTAGAAAGAAAGACTTTCTGCTTCGTAAAAGAGATCACGACTGCTTTCTTCTCCATCCGAGCTTTCCACTTCTAACGACTTCAGAAGCGAACAGGCGGTAAACTATTCTGTTTGAGTTTCCGAAGATTAACTTTCCTCACCCTTCGTACATCGTCCTAAGTAACTTGCAAGTTTCCGAATGCACACGTAACATTTCTGATTATTTTATTCCTTTCGCTTTTTTCGTTTTGGAGATTAAAGAAACACGCGGCGTCCTGCAAAATAAGGAAAACTCTATCATTGGTAGTGGGAGGGGAGGGGGGGGGGCGGTACTGACTCCCGTGCAGTGCTGACTTTTTACCTTTGCAACTTAAAGATCTATCCTTCTGTTCACCTCCCGCTTCTTCCTCTTCAGTTCTGTAATTTCAGTTAATGATATTCACAAACAACGCCAACGAACGGAATGCAGAAAAAGCACGGACTCATTCATCTTTAATGATCTTGTTTCGAAAGGCGACAGCCTAAAAATCGGAACCATTTGCTCCGCTATGTTTCACAAGCTCATCAGTAAAGCATTAGCCCGGTAGGCCTCTTCTGTCTTTTCCAGCAGCTTTTTGCCACCGTAAAAATAATCCGTGTGGCTGCGGTGGAACGAACTCAGAAAAGGGAACGTAGCAGATACCCCGGAACCTACGATAACTATTTCTTCCCTCAGCCTACTGCTTTGCAGTATCTGGACTTGGGGGCGATACAAACATTGTTACTCATATCACGTGCTCACACGTCAGTCGCGACACTTTCTACAAATCTTCACTTCCAAATGTTGGCGCGGAATCGGCCATCATAGAGACATTTTACATCGGTGACATTTTACATCGGTGACGTTTTACATCTTTCAGCCGTAATGATATAATGTGACACAAATAAAACGTTCTATACTACTATGTTTACTGCGTGGGGCGCACTATGAAAGCAAACCGTGAGCACCGTCACTAACCGGACGGTTATCGCTGAAACACTGGACGCTGCTACACGTTCTACATCATGCTACTAATACTATAACTAACGTGGAAATACACCGGATGACGTTGCGACCATTGAACCATTCAGTGAGTACAATAAAATTCTGACGCAGAGTTTTCTTAGTCTGTGTTTCTTAACTATTTTCCACTCATTACCGTCATGATTGTTATTGTTCATAGTATAATTCTTGTTAATACTTTTCTTCGCGGGAATTTCTGCAGACAGCTTCTAATTGGAGTTTTATATATTTTTACAAAATCAGTAAACAATTCGCTATGCCGCGCGGGGTAGGCATGGGTGTGTGTATTGTCCTTAGCGTAAGTTAGTTTAAGTTAGATTAAGTAGTGTGTAAAAAGGGACCGATGACCTCAGCAGTTTGGTCCCATAAGACCTTACCACAAATTTCCAAATTTCCAATTCGCTACTGTTGCGTATGTCTTCGGAAATTATATTTGTTCTCTGTTTACATGTCCATGTAACTAGCGGTACATATTCATCAGTTATCTGTCTCACTTCTCTTAGGGATTTCAGTGTAGAGTGTTTATTAAAATTGACCTTATATCTCTGAAACACGAAACGGGAAGCGGACATCGGTATATACTTCTGTTTGTTGGCGGCGACATAATTTACATAAAAAATATGAAGAACATACGAATAAAACTAGGGAGAAGAAAATCTCAGGCTTGGCGAAAGACTCAGTTAAATCCATAATAAAGCTTTCGGATTGAACATTGCGTTTATAAGGCGTGACAGCACAGTGACACATTTCCGCGACGCCTGTAGCCGTCAAGGATATGACGGAAAGCCTACACTTGCCTTATATCTCACAACCGCCATTTGTAACCACACTTTGCTACTAATTGGTCGCTATTTACAACTGCAAATACAAGTTTAAGTGAAATATTAATAATTGTTACTGTAGTCACCAATCATAGATAAAGACTTCTGTTGTAGCGTTCAGTCCTAAGACTGTTTTGATGCAGCCTCCATGCTTCTCTAACTTTTGCAAGCCCGTTTGTCTGAAAATAGCTGCTACAACCTACATCCTTCTAAATCTACTTACTTTATTCGTCTCTTGGCTTCGTTCTATGATTTTTACCCCCAACACTTCCTTCCATTACTAGACTGATGATTGTTTGATACCTCAGTATGTTATCTGTTAACCAATCCCTTCTTTCAGTCACGTTGTGCCACAAATTACTTTTTTCCTCAATTAGATTCAGGCCTCTTCAGTATTCTTCTGTAGCCGACCGGTGTGGCCGAGCGGTTCTAGGCGCTTCAATCTGGCACCGCGCGACCGCTACGGTCGCAGGTTCGAATCCTGCCTCGGGCATGGATGTGTGTGATGTCCTTCGGTTAGTTAGGTTTAAGTAGTTCTAACTTCTAGGGGACTGATGACCTCAGAAGTTAAGTCCCATAGTGCTCAGAGCCATTTGAACCATTTTTTTTAGTATTCTTCTGTAGCACCACATTTCAGAAGCTCCTATTCGCTTATTTTCTGTACTGTTCATTGTTTACGTTTTACCTCAGAACAAGGCTACACTCGAAACTAATACCATTAGAAAAATCCTCCTAACAGTTAAATTTATATCTGACGTTAGCAAATTTCTCTTTTACAGAAGCGCTTTTCTTGCTATTGCCTGTCTGCATTTTATATCCTCCCTACTTCGACCATCATCAGTTCATTTACGACCCAAACAGCAAAACCTGTCGAATGTTGTTAGTCTCATTTTCTAATCTAACTTCATCAGTAGCACCTGATTTTATTTGGCTACATGCCAGTACCCCCATTTTACTTTTGTTGATATTCATCTTATAACCTGTCCACCCGTTCAACTGATCTTCCAAGTACTTTGCCGTCTCTGACAGAATTACAGTGTCATCGGCAAACTCAGAGTTTCCATTTCTGCTCACTATACTTTAATTCCCTTTCCAAATTTATCCTTGGTTACCTTTAGTCTCTGCTCACTGTACAGATTGAATAAAATGGGGGATAGGCTACAACCTTGTCTCATACACTTCTCAACTATGCTACCGTTTCATTTCCATCGAAACTTACAGCTGCAGTCTGGTTTCTGCTGGAATTGTAGATAAATGTCAGCAGCTCATGTTCTTGTGATTAGCGACGACTATTATCGGTCATGGGGCGCAGGGTTCGGCTCGGGGATATTCTCTACGCGGGACTGGATGTGTATTTTGCCGTCATCACCAACGTGCATGTCGCCGAAGTGACGTCAAATAAAATAATTGCACCACGAAGCCGAACTCCCCAGCAGGGACAAATGCCATAACAACATTAAACGTTTTTATACGTAACTTTTCGCTCCCTGTGTTTTAACCGTACCACTTTCAGATTTCCTGAGGGACAACTGAATATTTAGTTGCTCAAAATCTGGAAGAAATTTTTCACGCCGAGTTGACAGTTACAAGGAAATAACTGTTCCTCTTTTTTTCAGGTAGCAGAGATGACCCGAACGTGCGATTTGGTGAGGTGGGCGTAGCGACAATGGAGCCCCGAGATACAAACGATCAGCAGGTCAGTGGTGCGAAGCCTGTGTGTGAATTGTTAGAGAAGACGGACATACGGGTTCGTTGTGACCGCTCCGACAGATCAGAATTTACTCGGGATAGGGGACAGCCATGATGTCTTATAGCGTCCGTATTTACAAATTTATTTATGACATGTATCTTCTGTAAGACACCAGCTTTCCGAACTTCCACATATATTTTCATAGAAATTTTAGCACGGAAATTATCTTCAGATAAGACGTTGATTGCATTAAAGGTATAACGAGATTACACTGCATTTTATTTAGTATTATCTCTACCCAGTTTCTTCAAGTCCAGTTAGTCAGTTAACAAGAAATATTTCGTGAGAGCGGAAAAACCCTTTTTGTCGTTAAACAGCAACAAACCTAAGTATATAGAAAGTTTCGTGATAACCTAATCTCTCGGAAAATCTGTTTGGAGAGTTTGTTTGCAATGTAAATCCTTCGTCATTCATTCGGGAAAGCATCTGAGCTACAAGAGAAATTCTAAAAAAAATTATTTTTGCGTGATTTCTAACCACTAGAAAATGTAGAGCACTTATTCTTAGAGGAAAGCCTACCCATCACATTTGAACACGTTATTTTTTTCCCCAATACCGAGGCAGTATTTTCTTGTTTCTCAGCTTAACATACTCCTTGTTGTCGTAGGAACAGTTGATGAAATATGTTACCTTTCTATATCATAGTAACTCAATTAGACAAAGCAAAACAAATTTTCGTGACTACCGCATTAACTGTAATGAATAATTTTTCACACAATCGCGCTATATGGAACTGTCAGTTTTTATGCATCGTTATTCGCCAAGAAAACTGTCATTCTAACAGTTTCAGCATCCGTTGCCTTTCCTCATGGATGAATCAATTCCTACGAATTTATGTTTCCCAGATACAAATAATATCAGCTGGTAGCTGTGTGTTATATGACGAAATAGGGGAACAACTACAAAACATGTAAGCTCCGTGAAATAAAATTACGAAATTTCTACAGAAGCCGTGAATAAAAGTCTTCTCTTATTGCTCCCTGTGGTCTCAGTTTCAATCTATCTGATTGTAATCTGTCCTTGTTTATCTTTCATGAACTCACGTAAACTTTTTTTTCTACCGTAACTATTACTGCTTTAAACTGTTTACAATTACTTCTAAGTGTTTTACCTCATATTAAATATAAGTCTTTTCATATTATCAGTGTCGTTACGTGAATGTAATGTAAAATATGTAGAATGCCTGGTTAGATGTAAGATGAATAAGTCAATAATTTAAAGAAAACAACAACAAAAAATAATATATTTTTTTTTTAAAACAGCCGGCCGTGGTGGTCTCGCGGTTGAGGCGCTCAGTCCGGAACCGCGCGACTGCTACGGACGCAGGTTCGAATCCTGCCTCGGGCATGGATGTGTGTGATGTCCTTAGGTTAGTTAGGTTTAAGTAGTTCTAAGTTCTAGGGGACTGATGACCACAGATGTTAAGTCCCATAGTGCTCAGAGCCATTTGAACCATTTTTAAAAACAAAGAATTGTTTTGTTAAGTTTACGGACTTTTCTTTGACTAAACAATGACCGAAAACAATGTAGTACTAGACTTCGTGAAAAATAAAGCCTGTCGAAAAAATAGGATTTGATATCTAACGTTCTGTTCGCAAAATAATAAGAAGAGAAATTATTTCATTTCGTTCATTATAGAGTCCTCCAATTAATGAGATACTTGCAATGAATGATTATATGTGAACAAAATGTTCTGTGCATCGTTGCAATTTTGAGATATAAAATTTTATAAGCCTTTTCAGGGGATTTTATGTACGCGCCTTAGACTCCACGGTACAGCTCCTAACATCGCATGGAAGGCACGCTGACAATTTGCGAGCTATGACAGGTCGAACCTTGTTCTAAGTTAAGATAAACTGGTAGTCTGTTATGTAGCGATGGATGAGGCTGTTTAGATTTGTTTTGCTGCAGGTGACGGCGGAAATGCGGAGGGGGCGGAGAAGTTTTTCGCTGTAGCTACAGCAACTGCGTCAAATGTTCTCTCCGGATTGGGATCCTAACACATGCTTCGAATGGTGAGTTTCCTGTGATGTACCATTCCATACCCTTACTTGAAGAATAACTTAGTACTGATGATAAAAATCACACTGTCCTGTTTGTTATGAGTGTCCAGCGTGCAAAATATGCACTGTTTCTGACGGTTCACACAGTTTATCGTGTTAGGGAGCACACAGCTTTCATATGGCAATGTTCGTAACAGTCGCACATGATACTAGCAGTTTTCACTTATGATGTTTATGTTTCAGTGAGCACGGAGAGAAATGAAGTTGCTTGCTACGTACGAAGATGACAAATTATACTTCACGTAGAGCGGCGGCATCCCGATGGAACAAGAATGATGCGGCAAGATATCTGCTGGACGTGAAGAATGAATTACCTATTCAGTCATACTGTAATTTTTTGCCGTTCATCGTATATCGAACCAAAAATACGTAACTTGATAACTGTAAATAGAAATTTTCTACAAAACAGACTTGTATTTCATGTCACAGTAGAAAATAAATTTTTTTCAGTGTAGTATAAATTAATTCGATGTATTTAAAGCAAATAGAAGGGAAACACCCACCGTATTAAAATACATACAATTTTCCCACTATCCGGACTAATACAGACCCGAAACTGCCCCAATACCGAAAAATTCGGATAATCCAAAATACACATGTTTTTCACGGAAACTGTAATTTACTGTATTCAATAAACATGCTACATGCCACAGGCATGCTACATGCCCACTTCATTACATTTACATGCTACGCGCCAGAAACTGACTACTTATTTGCAAAGTTACACTTAAAATGCACTTTTGCCATATCACTTGCTTTTAGATCACTTTCGTAAAATAGTCGTCCACTTATTTTTGTTTTGTTTCTGTGGTTAATTCACTTTCTCCTGAAGATGGTTCTCATTTTCCGGAAGTAAAAACATCGGTGTAGTCAAACGGAAATTGTGCTGCATACTCCAGTAGCAGATCAGCGTGTTTTAGTAACGCTGTATGCGTAATAAAACATGAGTGACATGCATAATATTTGTCCTAATAATAAAAGAGGACGTCTGCACATCCCACAAACCGAATAATTGAAAGGTAAGTGTATTTATGAAACATAAAGCGGTGTTGGAAACACGATAATATAGTTGTTCCATGCAGTGAAAGAATGAGCTGGTCACATGTAACAAAATGATTTATTTAATATTGCTCATTTTATCGATAAATTTAAAAATTCAGTGCTCGTGTACTAATATTTCTGCAGTATGTAGTCGATATGGTATCAGCAATGCATGGACTTACATTTTTATTCTGTCTATCGTTCTTCCTGGTCCTCGAATCGTTACTGCCGCGTTGTAAACAAACTGTTCCAGGTCAGTGTGCTAAAAGCGCTGTAATGTGACAGTGCCTCTCATTTCTAAACAATGCGCAATCGGCGCTGCTCAACAGCGTATGTAGATTTTCCGCAGCGGTAGTTGTGCGAGGTCGTGTTAGTTCCTAAACGCCTCGTGTTCACGTTTTAGCAGCCTGCTGATTTAGCGACAAATTTAATTAGTGCGACGGCATCAAACCGCAAAGCTTAACGACTGGAAAATAAATATTTACATTTTGTTGTTGCCGTGGGAGTGGTGGCGCCGCGCGTGTGTGTGAGTGCGTGCGTGTGGGTGGGTGCGCGGTGTACGCCAGAGTCGGCCATGCGGCGCCACCGCGGAGGCCACGCCCCCCAGCCTGCCAGCCAACGGCGAGCGAGCCGCACCCCGCGTGCCGGCGCCAGGCCACGCCCCCCGCCGGCCCGCCGGTATAAAGTAGGGGCAGCGGCAGCGGGCGGCGATTTCCCTGGGGCGCCTCGCGGAGCGCCGGACACTTACTTTGTCACTGTCTGCGTCTCTTTCTCTCCTCTGCCGGGATTCGCTGGAGAACAGTGTAGAGGCGGAATCTGACGATAAGCCAGCAGTGCGCTGACCTATAGCGCTTGTAGTACACGTTTGTCGATAACGCGGGTCTGCACCAGCTCTGCCTTAAAAGCTAGTGAAGACGATTCGATGACTTCTGGGAGGGAAAGAAGGGATTCAGTTCTTATTCATTTCCAATCTGTACCTTAAATCTTCTCTATACTGACCCTCTAAAAGCTATTTTTTTAAGTACCATATGTCATATGTGATTCATCACGTCGATAAATGTAAAATGCGTACAACAAAGACTCCGATACGGCTGGTTACAATGTTGGTGGTGAACATCTCGAGCGCTTTACACCGTATAAACATTTAGAGGCAATGCTTACAAGCGATATGACATGGGACTCACACGTAAAATCAGTATTAGGGAACAATTTGGTGGAAGGGCTCTGGGAACACGCAATGCATCTGTAAAGGATTTCGCATAAAAGACGCTAGTACGACTAATTACGGAGGATTTATTCATTGTTTGGAGTGATCTAGTTGGCAGGCCAACAGACATGGAACGAACTGAAAGACGAGCTGCTAGAATCGTAACAGTACGGTATAGCCTACACCAAAGAGTAAAGAAATGCTTCGCCAAATTAAATGGGACTCTTTGAAAAAAAGCCGACTTTCTTCTAGCGAACCACGGTTCTGTTGCTTCAGAGACTAGAAGACCGTGCCACCGTTATGACGGTAGCATCGTATTTCTCGAGTAGTGAGCAAGTGAGATAAGGACACGTGCAGAGGCATATCCAACTGTCATGTTTTACTCGCTTAGTACACGAATGGAATAGGAAAGAAAATCGATAACACTGATTTGTGGTATATGTGTAGACGTAGATCAGGAACTGATTACACGATATGGCTTATCGAGGCAAGTGTTAAATGAGAACCGTGTAATGTTGACCCATGACCTGAGGTTAGACATCGGGGGTATAATCACGTATTTCAGTTTTTCGACTGATTATGTTCCATTCAACAGTTCTGCCGATGTCAGTCCACCACGTGGAGTCTCTGACTGCGGTGGAACAGTTATTTCGTAACAGTCGTTATCAGTTTAAATTTAATAAGTAGCCCGTCATCTATTTTTAATAGATGCTAAGATTGAGCGTAGGTCTATCTTTACGCTATTCGCTTTTCAAGGAAAACAGTGCTCTATCAGGATCATAGTAATTAGGTGTGCTAGTCGAAGAGGCGAGTACTTCATCTGAAGATGCGCTTTGTGCAGTCATCACGTTCTGCATCAGTAACGACATAGGGCTGTAGCGGAATATACCTGGTAATCGCTACGAGAGCAGAAATATGTGCAGATACAGAAGTGCGAAGTTGGAGGTCGAAATCTACAGTTCCGCTACTTCACAGCTGCTGGTACGTTTTGCTGACAAAACATTAACTGACGGAAACATATTATCACGTTTTCATTGTGAAAAAAAAGAACATTACTCTTGATTCCAAGCATTCATGGATGACATTTTGCTAACTTTAAATTTTTTTTAAATGTGCTAGCCACAAGTAAAGGGATTCTCTTCGCTGGAGAGAGTGTTCGCACCACTTTTTCTTCGTCCGAAGCAGTTCTGCTTCAAAGCCGCACTAACCACGGCATACTTTGTGGGTCACAAGGCAATTAAATAGCATTACTGCCTGACAGCGAGATTCGAACAAAAAAAAAAAAAAAAAAAAAAGGATTTAAAATAGGGCCCCTCGCAGATAGCCAGATCCTTAGGAATTAAGGCAATATTTATAACAATTTGGAATTCGCAATACCAAAAGAACATGAGTGACTTTTGAATGGTAAATTATTATTTTTTCCTAAATTTTAGAATTGTCAATATAACATGTCGATGTGTGTCACTCACTCGCACTTTGTGACTAAATAAAGTTTCTCTCATTATAATCTTATTGTGATGATCGCTCACGAGAGAATTAATGTTTCAGTATGGTTATATTAGTCATTCAGTTTAAATTAAAATATAGCGTTTTACTTACATTCGACTGTCCTCTCCGAGGAAATTCGTCACATAGCATCATTTGCAATAGGTGATGTAACCACATTTATCTAATACGACCTATAGATTATCCCGTATCAGGTGTGATGAATCGGTATAATAAGCAGTACCCCGTAGAGAGCCAATTATATCAGTAAGAATAACGTGCAATTTTGTTCTTGCAACGTGTGTTAAAATGACGCTGTCTCAAATCTGAGAGTGAAGGTGTGTGCTACATTCACTCACCGGTATCCACACGAGTAAATCCATTTAGCGTGTCTGGTATCAAAGAAATCACAATACTGCAAATGTAAATCAGCTGTTGTCAGAAGAATGTCATATATCCAGGGACATCAGATAGTAAGTTTTACACGTAGTGCCACACAGACCACTGCACAACAGGAGTGCATTGTCGGTAGAGAGTACATGTTTGCAGTTGCCTGCAGACACAGTTTTTCTGCGGTACAGGTAACAGGCCCACCACAGTGAGCGATTAAAAAGGCACGGGAACTGGATACATGCTCCGAAGTTGATGTACGTGGGACAGTGCGATTCTTGTGGACAAAATGTCTAAACTGCAAGCAGAATCGCCGTGAAATTCTGGCAGTGTATGGAGCGAATGCAATGTCGGATACAGTCGTAGTCAAATGGTTCCAACAATTAAACCAAGGCAGTGACATCAATCGGAAAGGACCTTGCAACGTGTGATTTCTATCTTTTCAGTAAGCTGAAGGACGTGAGCAGCGGGAGTAGGGGGGGGGGGGGGGGGAGGAGGTATCGTTCAGCTATGAGGACGGTCTCTCAGCGGTTCTCGAATGGCTTCTACATCTACATCTACATCTCATGGTTACTCTGCAATTCACACTTAAGTGCCTGGCAGAGAGTTCATCGAACCATTTTCAAACTACTTCTCTAGCATTCCACTCTCGAATTGCGCGTGGGAAAAAGGAACACCTAGATCTTTCCGTTCGAGCTCTGATTTCTCTTATTTTATTATGATGATCATTTCTCCCTGCGTAGGTGGGTGTCAACAAAATATTTTCGCATTAGGAAGAGAAAGTTGGTGATTAAAATTTCGTAAATACATCTCGCCGCAAAGAAAACCTCCTTTGTTTCAGTGACTGCCACCCCAACTCGCGCATCATATCAGTGACACTCTCACCCCTATTGCGCGATAACATGAAACGAGCTGCCCTTTTTTGCACTTTTTCGATGTTCTCCGTCAATCCTACTTGGTAAGGATCCCATACCGCGCAACAATATTCCAGCAGAGGACGGACAAGTGCAATGTTGGCTGTCTCTTTAGTAGGTTTGTCGCATCGTCTAAGTGTTCTGACAACAAAGCGCAGTCTTTGTTTCGCCTTCCCTACAGTATAATCTATGTGGTCTTTCCAATTTCAGTTGCTCGTAATTGTAATTCCTAGGTATTTAGTCGAACTGACAACCCTTAGATTTGTGCGATTTATTTTATACCCAAAATTTATCGGATTTCTTGTAGTAACCAAGTGGATGACCTCGCACTTTTCTTGTTTAGTGACAATTGCCACTTTTCGCACCATACAGAAATTCTCTCTGGATAATTTTGTAATTGGAATTGATCGTCTGATGATTTTAGTAGACGATAAATTGCAGCGTCATCTGCAAACAATCTAAGGGGGCTGCTCAGAATATCACCTAGATCATTTCGTAAATCAGGAACAGCAGAGGGCCTATGACACTACCTTGCGGAACGGCAGATATCAATGCTGTTTTGCTCGATGATTTACCGTCTATCACTACGAACTGTGACCTCTCTGAGAGGAAATCACGAATCCAGTCACACAACTGATACGATACTCCATATGCACGCAATTTGATTAATAGTCGCTTGTGAGGAACGGTATCAAATGGTTCAAATGGCTCTGAGCACTATGGGACTTAACATCTGAGATCATAAGTCCCCTAGAACTTATAACTGCTTAAACCTAACTAACCTGAGGACATCACACACATCCATGCCCGAGGCAGAATTCGAACCTGCGACCGTAGCGGTCGCGCGGTTCCAGACTGAAGCGCCTAGACCCGTTCGGCCACACCGGCCGGCAGAACGGTATCAAAGGCCTTCTGTAAATCTAGGAATATGGAATCGATCTGAGATCCCTTGTCGACAGCACTCATTACTTCATGGGAATAAAGAGCTAGCCGCGTTGCACAAGAACGATATTTTCTGAATCCGTGTTGATTATGTATCAATAAGTCATTTTCTACAAGGTGATTCATAATGTTAGAGTACAGTATATGCTCAAAAATCCTACTGCAGATTGAGGTCAGTGATATGGATCTGTAATTCAATGGGTTACTTCTATTTCCGCCGGCCGTGGTGGCCGTGCGGTTCTAGGCGCTCCAGTCCGGAGCCGCGCTGCTGCTACGGTCGCAGGTTCGAATCCTGCCTCGGGCATGGGTGTATGTGATGTCCTTAGGTTAGTTAGGTTTAAGTAGTTCTACGTTCTAGGGGACTGATGACCACAGCAGTTGAGTCCCATAGTGCTCAGAGCCATTTGAACCATTTTTTACTCCTATTTCCTTTCTTGAATATTGGTGTGACCTGTGCTACTTTCTAGTCTTTCGGAACAGACCTATCGTCAAGTGAGCGGTTGTATATGATTGATAAGAAAGGCGCTGTTGTGTCTGCGTACTCTGAAAGGAACCTGAGTGGTATACCATCTGGGCCGTAAGACTTGCCTTTCTTAAATGATCTGAGTTGTTTCGCAATACCAAGGATCGAATTTCCGTCTCTGAAGTATTGACTGATTGGTAGAACTTCCGCTCGTGGTTTACGTAGACTTCGTGACTACGTCCAAAAATAGTGTCATGTGGCTATGTCAGTTTGACGTGTATTACAGCAATCAATAAAAGTTACTTGGCTTGCTGTAACAAAGCGTAGTCGACTGATTCATACAAAATGTAATTGAAATCTTATGTAAATGTAAATTAGGCGCCAAAGACATTCCAGCCTGCAGCAATAAGTTATTGACTTTGTACGTGCAGTCGATATTTTGTGGGAGAAAGTCAGCTAATACGATCACATGTGGAAACCAACCGTGGTTACGCAAACGTGGGTCGCGAATTCCGAGGGGTCAGAAAAATGCGCCCTGCGCGGTCACGCACGGCTGCACACTAGACAGACGGTGGAAATCCTGTCACGCCTGACGTGCTCCTTAGAGTGCTTCACGCAGTGGTTTCGTGTTTTAGACGAGCGGGGTTCAAATTCGTGGATGTACAGTGGCTGAGATTCAAGTTCCAAGCCGAGACCTGGGGGGAGGAGTCATGAATCTCCCGAACGACACCTTACTACAAATACTGAAATAAATTCGCAATTGCGAATAAGGACAACCATCTGCTGTAGAATGGAATGACGACAATGAAAATTTGTGTCGGACCGGGACTCGAACGTGACATCCCGCTAATAGCGAGCGGTTGCCTCGCCATTTGGTTATCCGTGCACGACTGACGGCCAGACCCAAGCTTCCATATGTCGTCAGCCATGCGTCTATGACCTGGACTCGTACATCCATTGTGTCGGAAGTTCCATGCGGCTTTTCGCGGATGATGCTGTAGTATACAGAGAAGTTGCAGCATTAGAAAATTGTAGCGAAATGCAGGAAGATCTGCAGCGGATAGGCACTTGGTGCAGGGAGTGGCAACTGACCCTTAATATAGACAAATGTAATGTATTGCGAATACATAGAAAGAAGGATCCTTTATTGTATGATTATATGATAGCGGAACAAACACTGGTAGCAGTTACTTCTGTAAAATATCTGGGAGTATGCGTGCGGAACGATTTGAAGTGGAATGATCATATAAAATTAATTGTTGGTAAGGCGGGTACCAGGTTGAGATTCATTGGGAGAGTCCTTAGAAAATGTAGTCCATCAACAAAGGAGGTGGCTTACAAAACACTCGTTCGACCTATACTTGAGTATTGCTCATCAGTGTGGGATCCGTACCAGATCGGGTTGACGGAGGAGATAGAGAAGATCCAAAGAAGAGCGGCGCGTTTCGTCACAGGGTTATTTGGTAACCGTGATAGCGTTACGGAGATGTTTAACAAACTCAAGTGGCAGACTCTGCAAGAGAGGCGCTCTGCATCGCGGTGTAGCTTGCTCGCCAGGTTTCGAGAGGGTGCGTTTCTGGATGAGGTATCGAATATATTGCTTCCCCCTACTTATACCTCCCGAGGAGATCACGAATGCAAAATTAGAGAGATTAGAGCGCGCACAGAGGCTTTCAGACAGTCGTTCTTCCCGCGAACCATACGCGACTGGAACAGGAAAGGGAGATAATGACAGTGGCACGTAAAGTGCCCTCCGCCACACACCGTTGGGTGGCTTGCGGAGTATAAATGTAGATGTAGATGTATATTCCCATACAGATCAGACGTTTTATTTGAAAGTCGCTTGTCCGGTATCGCCAGATCCAAAGGAACGTAATCACAATAACACTGGCACTGTATTATCGTATCCAACCACAAACGTTTATATTTTTACATGAGCAAATTTCAAAGTTTTGGAGAATACGGTATGGTGAGAAATAAACGTCTTGAAAGTGGCGATAAAGCCTGAAAAAAATTTGCAAGTTTCGTTTAACACTGGATACTTTTAAGTTGTGTTGACTCTCGTAGACTAGTTTACTGCATGAAACGGGCGGGAAAAGGTACCAAACCACAAGCTGGCCGTACTTTCTGGCCGCAACAAAGCTGTCACGATTCGTGAGTGCACAGGAGGAGACCGGCGAACCACTGTAAGCCGAACAGGAGGGGAAAGAGGCTCTACTAAAAAATGAAGCAAACACTCTCTTTCCCGAAACAGAAAAATACAGCATTCCTCCCATTTAACATCTGTATGCTCGCATAGCCATGGTCTGCAAACCTGTGCTCACAGTTTAGAGCTAGTGAAGTACTCACAGTGTCAGTGCACACTTAAATTTTATACCGTGTAAGTTGTGTGAAAGTTTGTTGCTATTATACATCTTAAAACAATTGTGTGACACAGGCACTTCTCAAATTTTTGTGTAAATACTTTCCAGATGGCGTATTTATCTGAACTGCAGTAACGTGGAAATTATGAAGCAATGTACTAAGAACTGATGTGTAAGGGGGCAGTCAAATGAAAAAGAGACAGAGCGGAGAAAAAGCAAGTCATCTGTTTATTATTTCTAAGTATTCGTCATAACTGTTAATACATTTATCCCACTGTGAGACGAGGTAGTCAGAGCCGTCATGAAAAAATGTTTGCTGTTGCCTAGAGAAACACGATTGTATCCAGACATGCACCTCTTCATCCGAAGGAAATCGGCGGTAAGGTTGTCTTTCTTCAGCCCGCTCATGTGTTGCTATGGCTGTGTCGAGCACGATGCAACAGTTTCGCTGGGAAGCCCTTACACATATTCCATACAGTCCCGACCTCTGTCCATGCGATTTCCACATTTTTGGAGAAAAATGAGAAATAATAAGCGGACGACGTACATTCTTTCCATCTGTTTCGTTTTCATTTGACCCCCTCCCCTTTTATCCAAATTACAGTATATACAATGTTTTAATCCGATAATAGAAATATTGTGATATTACTTTGTAATTTTTAGGCTTCTGTGGGTCTTTAAAAAGAGGGCGAAGAGAGGGGGAAGGAGGAGATTACAGTAACAAGTAATTCAAGAGATATGAGGTGATGAACATTGAGCAGGGTGAAAATGAAACTGCAGGGCAAAATTCGGTAGAGATATAGGTGACATATGTGTAAAATAGCGTTTGAAATATGGTAAATGTATGTGAAACATATTTGACATGTGCGTAAGGGAGAAAAGCTACGGATAAGAAGCTCATCCTGTATCCCTGGAATGATTTCAACCAAATTTGGTACACATATTAGTTACGAAATGGAGAGAAATACTGTGTGGGTAAGAACCACTAGCTTCGTACTGGAGTGAGTATGATAACGTGGAGAGAGAAGGAGGAAGGAGAAGATGGAGAGAGAAAGTGGTAGGAGGAAATTGACAGATGAAGGGAAGAGGAGGAGATGGGAGGAGAAAGGGGAGGAGAAAGAGTTGAACAGAGGAGGAAAAGAGGAGTAGATGAACTGGGAGAGGGGGAGGAGGAGATAGACGAAGAGAGGGGGAGGAGGAGCTGGAAAAAAGAGGAGGGAGGATAAGGTGGACAGAGGGGGAACGAGTAGATAGACAGAGAGGGGTGTGGAAGGTGATGGACAGGACAGAGAGATGAAAGGGAGGAGACGGCAAGAGAATGGGAGAGGAGTGGAGGAGCCGAACGGGGAAAGTGGGTGGAGGAGATGGAGAGAGACGACGTGAAGGAGCAGATGGACAGAGAGAGAGGGGAAGCAGGAGATGGACTGGAATATATACATTTCTGGGCAACTACTTAGGGGTAGTACTAAGAAGCCGTATAAAATGGGACGAAATGGCAATATCTGTAATGCGTAGGGTGAGTCGAAAACTTAGGTTTATTGGAGAAGTAAAGTGCAGTAAAGTGTATCTCCCAAGGACGTCACGTACGAGATGCTAGAGCGACCAATACTAGAGTAATTTCGAGGCGCACTGCTAGTATAATCAGTACGAAAGCGCTACAGGGATGTTCAGCCTTCCTTAATGTCAGTCTCTGGAACTAGGGCAACTCTCTTCTCGTGAATATCCATAGAGCAAATTTAGATTCTGTATTCTAGCTTGACTGTGCGCTCATTCTGTGGTCAACAACGAACAGTCCCGAAGGGATCATGACAATAGACTAAGAGAGATTACGGCGCTGCTTTCAGAGGCATATAGATTGTAATTCACCCCCCCCCCCCCCCCCACTCAGGACGCGGATTAAACAGAGCAGAAAATAGCCTCGTCCACGTTTGTGCAGTGGCTTGCAGATATATATATATATATATTCATTGGACGAGCAGCGACTGTAGACGTGGACCTCTTACGAACTCGATGAAACCGTTACGTTTGCCTCGTCGAAAAGTCGAGATGAAATGCATTTAGGATAGAAGGAAGTGTTCCATTCGACATCGCGTGGGCATTTGAGGAATGTGCAAATGAGGCCTGAGCCCGGTCGAGACTCAGGAGGCGTAGGGTCGGCCAATTAGATATTAATCTGTGGGACCTGCGTCCTGGCAGCGGCGGAGACTTCCCGCGCTGCAGCCAGAAGTTAACCTGTCTGCGCCGAACAACTTCGTACAACATCTACGTCTAAAATTCTCCAGAGCAGATACTTGCGAATTTTGATCAAGATTTAATCAAGTACATCAGTTGCAACTTTGTCTAAGGCCTTCGTTCTCCCAAAATATATTTTTCAATTCAGGATGCCCGGTCTTGAAGAAGAGCACTGATTCGAAATGGTAAATCTTATCGTATATGACACAGAAGCCAAAGAAGTATAACGTTAAGCAAGGACCATGTATCGTAACATCGACTTACTGACAGGAGTTGAGTAGGGGCTTCAGAGAAAAACTGTAGAAACAGTCTATGGAAAGCAATTAGGTCAACATTTATACATCTAATTCGTATGTGTGCTACGCAAGCCACCGTGTGTTGTGTAGCAGGGAGTACTTCGCGTACTATTGACAGTAGACACATGCAAGTTCTGCTACACGTGACATCAAAATGGAATTCCATTTTTGACGTAGCATGTAGCTAAGCGTGTTATAATTTGCTGACATACTGTCATGGCAGTAATATGATCTGAAGATGGTTGCGGTGAGAAAGGAAACCGTGATACGGCGAACACTTATGATTTTGTCGGCTAACAAAAATTCTTAAAAATAACCAAATCTCCGTCGGGAAACAATTTTAAGTGTAAGCGAAAGTTACGTGTTGTATGTATGCGCCAGAATATTTCTGTACGGTTTTACTCAGAGGTACAGACAAGTCTAGACGCGCAACACTTACAAGAGCTACATGATGGAAATTCACGAATGGAAAAAGTTCATTTATGACACTTTGCTGTTGCTCACGTCCGCTATCGTTCCACAGCCTACGAATACGTATACGTTACTTTGGATTATGTACATTATTTGACGTAACAGTAAACTGGAATTGTTGTCGCTGGCCTCCGCCGAGGAGCATACCTTTATTTTTACAAATTTTTCCTAATGATTTCCATAGTGTCATCAGTCCCTTCATTATATTCTGTAAGTGTCGTAAGTCGTAGAGGAATTGGCACATCTGGGGTGATCTGATAATAACTAGAAATTTAAAGAAATGAAATGGAACTTTTCTTCTTTTTCTTTTTCAACGGTCTCAACGTCTCTGTACTTTTTATTTTTTTCATACTGTTTTAGCCTGTCTTTGATGATCCCAAGCAAAGCAAAAATCCTTCCCACATTTTTCTACTTTCTCAAGTTCTTGAGAGTAATTTTCACGTAAATGGTCGACACTATTAAGTTTTGGAGTACATTTATAAGCACAGGCAGTTTTCACAAAAAAGATCCGGTGTTCTAGGTGACAGATTCAACGCTTGCAGTAGTACAACCTGCAACTTTTGCTAGCCTCAGTGCACACATGGCACAATAATGTTACTGCAGGTGCTCTATCTTCCAACTAGCTTTCCCAGTCCTACTTAATTTCACAGCCAATTTTTGGCTACGGGTAACATAAGATCGGCATAGAAAACAAGGGAAAGTTGTAACCAACGAGCAATTATCCTAAGGTGAGGCAGTGAAGCGAAATACGCAGTTTGTAGGAAAAATCTGTATTTTATGTTAGAATGCGTGTCGTGTTTCAGTATTCCGTCAGTAGTCCAGGTGAGGCTCAGAGTGGGATTGAACTCAGCTTTCTCGTTAAGTCAGTGTGAAAAGCTGACAGCCAGTCACGCACACTGGTCGACCCACAAATGCATCTCTCTCTGTCCAGCGACAACTCAGGGACAACATAAAAATCGAATTAGAAACGAATGTTCTATGTGCGAGCGCGGAAATGGGAAGCTCAGAATTTAAAAGGTGAAAAAGAGATTATTGTGACTTTAAAACTGTTACTAAGAGTTTTCCGTTGTATCCTAAATCACTTCACACGAATGTCGGGATAAGATGTCCAGAAGTGGGTCACAGTTCAAAGTAAGTATTATTATTATTATTATTATTATTATTATTATTATTATTATTATTATTAGTAGTAGTAGTAGTAGTAGTACTAGTATGCCCCTGTTATTGGATGATCTGTCTCTCGAACACAACTGAAACAGTATTTTCTGAACGCAGAACACTGTTATCGTCTAACACGGCCTGGTTAGATGCAAGAGAGGTCATGAAGGCTCTGATCGTAGTAAGTGAACAAAATAGAAAAAAAAGTAAAGAAATAAAATGGCATCAGTTTATTTTTTCCATTTGTGTCCGACTGAGCTAGTGCACCCTCTCTAGCGGCATCGGAGTCATCGGGATCTTGAACTTACATCATCTTTCGAAGCTTTGTAACGTTGTGGTATTAACGAAACTTTCGTTGTTAATAGGGTAGCGACGTTGACTTTTTTTTCAGGAGAAGAAGTTTAGTAATATTCGCTGTCAGTATCACAGACCTTAAAGATAGGCGAAGCTATCAGATGTGGTATCGTGTGTGATTGGAAGGAGACCAATTGCCATTTGAGATAAAAGATAATTTCAAAAAGTCAAGATGTGAATAACTACATTTTGGATCCACATGTTGGTCTCTAGCGTTAGTGCCCTGAGGGTGCAGTAATTTACGATGTAACATAGACATTTGATTGAACGCGGCTGTCAGCGTTTATGTTCTGAAAAGAAAAGAACGCGCTTGGATGTGGGGCCACTTATTCCAGTAACAGTGTTGCCTGAATTTCGTGCTGTTGGATAAAGAAAAATGGCTCTGATCACTATGCGACTTAACTTCTGAGGTCATCAGTCGCCTATGACTTAGAACTAATTAAACCTAACTAACCTAAGGACATCACACACATCCATGCCCGAGGCAGGATTCGAACCTGCGACGGTAGCGGTCGCTCGTCTCGAGACTGTAGCGCCTAGAACCGCACGTCCACTCCGGCCGGTTGTTGAATACAATTTAGCCTCATAGTTGCTACCATTCTTCTAGGAAAAATTCTTGGCATTTTTTGTGGATTATGTAAACAGAGGGGGGTGTTACACTGGGATATAAATCTTCGAAATTTCTGTCAAAGCTTCTGTTTATAGAGAAATTCTAGAGAGTGACCGAAAGAGTAAAAGAGAAAGACAGGAAGATCGAGCGAAATTGTAGCTTAGTGTTGACAGCTTAAGTCAAATTGTATTTTTGACAAAATTAGCTACACAATTTAGTTACCAATGAGCCCATAAGGCTAATATCCTTTGCTACGTTGTGGCGAAATGAGCAATAGGGGAAGGGTTACACGGATATGAAACGAGGATTCAATAATTAGAAATTACGGATAACACTGAAGATAAAGGCACCGTTTATGTGTTTATTGTTTAACGCGCTAGCACAAACGTGTCCGTAGTGACTCATGTTTCAAATCAAAGTATGGGTTAATGGGTAAAACTGAGTAAAATTATCTTTTATCCGACGTATACAATAAAAGTTTCTTAGAAATATCCAGATTTACTTAAAACATCAATTGACTTTCTTTAGAAGTGTCACTCAGCATAACTAAAACTGTTCACAATTCCCCTTGTCACCCCCTCAGTTGTAAGTACGTGTTACTGTGTCAGATCTTAACGGATCACCGCATAAATATGTTACTGCGAGTAAAAATGAAATGTATCGGTCGTATATGAAACGCAGTTCGAGCTGTCACGAATTACGAGCTCGCTGTAATCTGACTTTGAGTGATGCCATATTACTGTCGAATAACTCCTGCGTTACATAAATCCTGCATGTGCAGTCAATATGATTTATTGTGTGGTTGAGTTAACAGATTAAAACTGCTCTAAATAGAATAAGGCGAATTCAGAGTCGATTCCTGTGAGTAGGTCACGGACGAATTCTATCCTGATCGATGGGAGCCTGTGCTCTTCATAAACACGGAACGCTAAACCTTAAAGATCCTCCTTTTCTTTCTGATAAGCTGCTGTCTATGTCTCTTGCTTTGACTTATTAATCAAATGTGAACTAAATAAAAACCGAAAAAGTGACAGGCTGAACAGAATAGCGAATGAGTGACTGTTTCGCGAATTCCTGAAAAGTTTTCAACGGTAAGTAAATGTCGCCAACGAAACAAAGCGGACAGTTTTTGTCGAATTCTCGTGCCAATGGTTAGAATATAAGCGGCTCGCAGTTAACAAGACACAAGTATCCTTTTTCTGTTAGTGTTTAGTGTCACAATGATGAGGAGCTCATTAGAAGCTAAGTGCTACCTGTATGTCAATCACAATAGAGGCAGTAACTTTGCGCTTTAATAAGAGACTATTTCCTCACTACCCTGGAGTTACACAGGGAGACTTTATGAAACCTTTCAGGAGTCAAGAATCGCCGGCCGGTGGTGGCCGAGCGTTTCTAGGCGCCACAGTCTGGAACCGCGCGACCGCTACGGTCGCAGGTTCGAATCCTGCCTCGGGCATGGATGTGTGTGATGTCCTTAGGTTAGTTAGGTTTAAGTAGTTCTAAGTTCTAGGGGACTTATGACCACAGCAGTTGAGTCCCATAGTGCTCAGAGCCATTTGAACCATTTTTGACATGTTCCGTTTGGGGAAGGAAATCGGCCGTATCCTTTCAAAGGAGCAGCCCCAGACTTTGTCTCAAAAATAGGTAAAGTCTAAAACTGGATGGCTCGACGGGATTTGAACCGCCTTCCTCCCAAATACGAGTCCAGTGTCTTTTACCATTGCGCTGCCTCGCTCGCCCTTTGTAAAGAGAAGCGAGAGTGCTCACTTTTTACACATTAAGCAAAATAATTTTCATTTTTTATTCTCAAAATGTTAGTGATTTGAAATACGAGAATAGTTTAAAGTGCGTCAGATGAAGATAACCACTGTCCACTGTATTTCTTAGTTTTTATTTGATGTATGTTACCCAGTGCATGTATTTTGACAAACATGATTGATATGTTCCTCCCAGAGCAGTTTTGGAATGACACTTGTACCTAAGAGTTTCACAGATGTAGTTTCTAAATCCAGCAAGGTGGTGTTGAGTTTTGTCTGGATTGCAAAGGGAGCATTACACTAATCCACTGGGGAATCAAGTGAGTCCTTTGTTACCTGATCCAGAGCTGCAATGTGTTGATGTGTGATAAGCCCTGCTTTAACTCGGCGTATCATATATCAGAGTGAGCCACACAATGTGGCAGTTTTTTAAAGGCAATAACATAAAAGGAAAGTCGGAGGGTAGAGCCATGAGAAACTCTAGTGATAATTTTAACTGAAAGGAAAGATTACCGTCGTCAGGAATTTCGAACCACTGTCCACAGAGCGAAGTGACAGATATGAGACTTACATTCGCGATGAGGCGGCTTCAAACTCGCATCCAGCCATCCTCATGTTGGTTTTCTGCGCTTTGCCTAAATAATTTTAAGTGACTGTAAGGCGATTTATAAATGAAACCACGACAGATTTCTGTCACAATTCTGGTCATATTTGAGCCTGTGTCCTGTCTTTATTAACTTCGGCGTCAGATGCTAATCTTCCTTTCTAGTGATGGCCTCTGCAGATAAGTAAAGGTCTCGACCTCCATCTATTACCACACACTGTTTTTGCGCAAACGCAAACTAAGGCGAGATATGTGTTAATTGCCATCGTACGGAGATTCGTAAGCTATAACGCCGTGGGACTCACTCTATTGTTATATTTTTTCTTTAATGGCTTTCATGAGGTTCACTGGGTCAGCATGTTCCAGTACGGTGTGAGTGAAGAACCGCACAGATAATAATAGGAATCGTGTTTACTATAGCTACCTTCCACTATGCTTGTGTATAATTTGCTTCTTTGTTGAGAGTTTTATCGTATCGCAAGTGCAATTCTAGTGTATTCTCGTCTATTATGATAAGAGCTGTTGTCAACACCAGCCTCTCTTCATTGTCGCCAATTAAGCGCCGTCGAGCATGTAAGGATTTGATGCGCAGCTAGATTGGAACTGTAAGGGACTGAAGGGGTACTGCTGCCTGCCAGAAGTTGACATCAGTCGTGTTCTAAGCGACCGGACACTGTCGCGCGTCAAGAACAGGTAAGGCAAGCCTGCCACGGCACAAACTGCGAGTTGCCGATGCGTTTCTTCCAGCAAGTTACAGTACAAACTGGCTATGATCATAGCGCCTTAGGAACGGATTCCACTAACAACACTACAGTCCGATTCTAGAATACTGTGCACGCGATTTTCCTCGTCGCAAGCGATTTTCAGGTTTTATCCTCCTCTGGCTGTAACGAGTGCCTTCACTCTTGTAACTGGTGTATGGTTTCAATGACTGAATTCCACACACCTTATACAGTACTCATTGAGAAGACGCTTCACAAATCATTGTATCCTACGCAGCACCCTGATCTCTTACCCTGCTTCCTTCAATCGACGCCAGCAGCTCACTTGAACACACACCCTTACTCATAAGTCAGTCTGACATTCACGATTTCACATCTTCCGTGTGAACTGTCGCTAGAAATCGAAACGCTATTACCTTCATCGTACGATACCCTGCAATCGGCCTTTCCACTAGTTTTTACTGAGTTTTGAATGTTTCGTCTCCAGGTCTTGACTAGCTTATCCATATAGGAAACACTGAATCTCTCATTGTCTCGTCAAGGAAACGTCACAGATTTTGCAGTGACCGTCTCTGGGTGTTCACGCAATGAAAAAAAAAAATTAAGTCACTGTTTTTGTTTGTAGAAAGTTTTAGGAAACCCTTTACCTGCTACATACATTTTGGGCACAACGATTTTGATGTTCTCAGTAGGATTGTGATGAGAGTAGAAGATGTGGAATGTCTTCGAAGCTGTGATAGTACAGGGGAACGTATTCATGTGCGTAGTATGAGGAAATAAAGTGCGATATGTTTACATAGGAAAGAGAAATCTTAGCATCCATTCACATTTATCTGATGTCGCGTCAGTAAGAGCCCATCATGTTGCCGTCTTGGAAATGTACGAAATTAGGATTTGGCCATCTGAATGGCGAGTTTGCTATCAGCGCCCCTCCTGTTCCTCCCTGCCCTATACACACCTATGGAACATGACCAGAAATCACTGTATGATCAAAATACGAGTATACGCTTTACTGGGATGGTGGAAGGGAAGGAGGTGCAGATGAGATAGTCTCTGAACTACGGTTAATGCGCTGTGTACCACCTAAGATAAAGAAATGGCTCTCTCAGTTGTAACAGTTGGTATCATTAGACGTGAATGATGCGGTTGGGTTAAATGAGATTAGGGAGAGATGTCAGGTTATCGATTTCTTTATATGAGCTACTGCTTGGCAAATTAGAGTATTATCTACAGGTGGCTAAATATGTGTACAACTTTGGATCTGCATCCATCAGATCAGAACTTCGATTCCTTGTCGGCAGGAAGGAGTTCGTTGATGTTCCACGAGGGCACAAAACGCAGAGAAAGGAACTTCACATGTTGTTGTCACGTTTTATTCGGTTTGAAACATACGTAAATTTCGAAATTTTTAATAAAAGTTAAGTAGTTTTCTCTCTGTAGTTACTGACGTTATTCGCCGGTCCATTGTAGCATTTTTTTGTCTGAGACGATTTCTTTGAAACATCATTATAATCTGGAACTTTCAGTTTAAAATATTTTCTGTGATATTTTATCTGCAATATTTTCTCAACAATGCGTAAATATTGTAGATTGACACTGAACATATCTCTACAGAACAAAAGTTTCTAAAATCCGTATGAGCTTTCCTGTCTTATGTGCCTCGCTAAAACTACAGAATCAACTGTAGCATAGATTGCTTTGCACGGATGAGCTGTTGTAGCTATTCAGGGAACATCCCTTTGCTTTTCTTTTATCTGTGTAGAACGAGCCGCAGCAACTGCAACGCGTATCGTTCACCGGATCTGCGTTGCTCTTAACTCTGCAGAATCTGGAGGATGAAATATATGTGACTGAATACCAAGCTTCAACGCCGTAATCCGTAGGTTCTCAACATTACTCTATTACGCTGATTTCACTTCACCAGGTATTTCACTTCACCAGGTATCAACTTGCAACTGGTCAGGTTTCCTAGATGTGAGGAATTAGTTGTTTTTGTCATAGGCAAAGTAGAATCCTGGGCATTACCAAACAGTTAAGTCTGGTCATAATTTTTCGAATCCAGCTGTTTTTTCTGTATCCGTCATACCAGAAAAGATACAAATCGTTTTCCTATAACACTATCCGTTTTGGTTTTAGAAAATGGTTGTTTGAATAACTTAAAAGGTACAAACGCGGAGTATCTCGACTCATGATAACTGGCTATTTATACGTATCTGTTTGACTACTTACTTGTATTCACGAATTCGTTTATGCTGTAGAAGACGTTGCCTAAGATAAAGAGTTTCAATTAGTAAGTGTGCAACTTCTGTTTCCTTTCAGTGTTTTACATTCGTCGGTAGATTATGAAAGATATTCACAGCAGAATATTTCACTCCCTTCTGCAGTAAGCTACGATCTCCACAAGGAAGCCCGGACTATTTTATCTTAGTGTAATGCATTTGAGAAAATTACTAGTGTTCTCGGACTGGAATAGGTTTCCAGCAACAAATTTCGTCTTACTTAAGAGATCTGATTTTGTGAGTCCCAGATATAATATGAATTCTTTCTTTGTTACAATTAATACTTTTGTTCCAAGTGAAGACATTCTCTAAAATATTATTCCGCAGGTTAACAAAAGTACGAAGGCGTGCTGAAAAGTAACGCCTCCGAAATTTTTATGTGAAAACCCTTAAAGCTTTCGAGCTAAAACAAACTTTATTAACATTCTACATCTTTATTCTTCATGTCTGCTTATTTATTTCTCAACATAATCACCCTGGAGATTAACACATTTTTCCCAACGAGAGACCAGTTAGTCGATACCGTCACTGTAGAGTATTTGACTTTGTTGACGGAGCCATAACTTCACCTCTGCTTGCACTACTTTATTACTTTCAAAGTTAAGTCCTTGAATGTGTTCCTTATGTTCTGGAAACAGATTAAAATCGGCTGGGGCAAGTCGGAACTGTATGGAGGATGATCGATAACAGTGAACATACCTTGCTGCAGAAGTCACAGCTCTCGTGTGTGGTCTGGTATTGCCATGCTGAAAGAGAAGGTGCTCCGTGTGTGGACGAACTCGTCGAATTTGAAATTCGATTACACAACGCTGTTTCTCACGCACCGACATAGTTACGTTACACACCACCATTTCACACTCTACAGTTCGGAGCCCTCTAGCGACAAGGGGCTCGCAAATATGGAGACATGAAGAATAAAGGTGTAAAATGTAAACAACGTTTGTTTTATTTAAAAAGCGTTAAGAGTTTTCACACAAAAAATTTAGAGGTATTTCTTTTCAGCATGCACTCGTAAATAGATGAATCACTAACGCTTCGTCCTTTCACGAACCGCCGAGTTTTATAGTACATCTTTCACCAGTACGGAAAAAAAGAACAGATATAAATAGGTAAAATATGTTTATTTTCTATATTCTGTGCCCTAAAAGTTGGCAATCAACTCGAACTCGGGACCTTTGCCTTTCGCGGGCTAGTGCTCTACCATCTGAGCTACCCAAGCACGACACCCCCCCCCCCCCCCCCTCACAGCATCAATTCTGCCAGTACCTCGTCTCCTACTTCCCGAACTTCACACTTCTATGAATTTTGGAAAATAGCAGACGAGGTACTGGCAGAATTGAAGCTGTGAGGGCAAGTCCTGAGTCGTGCTTGGGTAGCTCAGATGGTAGAGCACTAGCCCGCGAAAGGCAAAGGTCTCGAGTTCGAGTCTCGGTCCGGCACACAGTTTTATTCTGCTAGGAAAATTCATATCAGCGCACATTCCGCTGCAGAGTGAAAATTTCATTCTCAAAATATGGTTATTTTTCCTTAAGATCTCATCAATAAAAAGGCACTGAAAATTAGAACGTCATATTCTGTTCACTGTTTCGGAAGTGGACGGAAGTTTTACGTCTTGGCTTGGTACTCGGATGTGATTTTATAGATACTCGTATACTAAAACTACCAGTGGTGTTATATATTTTGAATAACAAAATCGAATGACTACATGTTTTTGGAGATTAAAGCAAGCGCATTTTTGGGAAATCTGTCAAAATAGCTCACACAAGTACGACGTTTACTATTTTTGAACTCGAGGAAACCTATGGAACAAAGCGGCCAAGGTTTCGCTGTATATTACGAGCAGCTCAAAACGTTGAGCTATTCAGCAATGCATCTGGTGTTTGGATCTAAGGATAGTCGACTAGCAACAGGGATAAGGTTATCAGGAAAAATATTCCTTGCCAAGCCGGGCCAAATAGCAGAGGAATACCTCAAAGTGATGAATGAGCTACTCCTTCTTTGTTCTTGAGAAATCCCGCGACAATGCAAAAGGAAACTCTGCGCATCGGACACCATTTTTCATTTCTGGGGGACATTCATTCGTTTCCACGCGACGACGTTCATATTTTCCCTAGAGACTTGAGACTGCGTTTTCCTTCATACAGCTCTGTGAAGTTACGACAATATTATTTCGTACTTAATGGCTCCTCTTGACATAACTAGTCCTTTGCGGAGAGCACGCCCTGCTTTGTAGAGGCAGCGCTAAGCTGACTTTTGCTGAAGTATTGCGGCGGCGGTTACACATTTCCTAAGTCATGTAATCTGTTCTTTATTGCAGGTGCAGCAGCCAGTAGTTGCAGGGAAGTGCCGTTAACTTTTACTGGCCGCAAGGGCTGCCGAGACTTTGCTGTCGAACACGTGTGTGGGCTCTTCCCTGAGTCACCACACTGCTACAGATGCTGCCAAACACACTACCATTTTCTCGAAAAAACGTGATGACTGTGCTAGTCATTCTCTTTCTCTTACTTCATTCTGAGTGAACAACATAACTATTTGAAAGGTGGCTATTTTCAAAGACTTTCGACTGGTCTGATGCCGTCAGCCATATTTTCCTCTCTTACTCATAACATTTCCTATAAAATGTTTTATATTTTCTGTTCTTGGCCTAACCCAGTATTTTCCCCACCTAATGCTCTCAAACGTCAGATTATCTATTCTTGGATGTCGTAGCAGATGTCCTGGTAAGTGTGTTCTATAGACTTCTTTCCTCATCTGTTCTTTTCAGTTGTTATTATTCTTGTGCTGGACTCCAGTCAGAAGACTGGTTTGATGCTCTTCTCCATTCTAGTCTATTCTGTGCAAGCCTCTTCACTTCTTTATAAGCGCCGAACTTGAACCTGCTTACTACTTTCAAGTCTTGGTCCACCCCCCCCCCCCCCCACCCTGCCCACACACGCACAAAAACTTCCTTCCATTAACAAATTGTCACTTATCAATTATTTGATGTCTCAGGATGTGTCCTATTAACCGATACCTTCTGTTAGGCAAATTGTGCCATAAATTTATTTTTCTCTCAGACCGATTCAGTATCCCCACATTAGTTATTCGTTCAACCCATGTAGTCTGCAGCATTCCCCTATAGCACCACATTTCAGAAACTTCTATTCTCTTCTTGTCTGAACTGCCCATTGTGAGCGTTTCATCTCCGTAGGCAGACAAATGCCGTGAGAAAAAAACTTCGTAACACTTGAATTTATAGCTGATCTTAACAAATTCCTCTTTTCCAGAAATGTTTTTCGTGATATTGCCAATCTGCATTTTTTATCTTTCCTGTTTTGGCAATCACCAGTTATTTTACTGCGCAAATAGCAAAGCTCATGTACTACTAATTCCTTCAGCATCGCCTGATTTAATTGGAGTACATTCCATAACCGTCATTATTCAGCATATAATCTGTTTCAAAATACTAACCATTCCGTTCGACGGCTCTTCCAATTCCGTAGTCGCATTTGACAGATTTAAAATGTCATCGGCAAACCGCCAAATTTTTATTTCTTTTCGCTGATCTTCAATTCCCTTACCAAATTTATCCTTGGTTTCCTTCACGTCTTGCTCAACGGACAGACTGAAAGACATCGGAGATAGACTACAACCTTGTCTCACTTCCTTCTCCATTATGGCTTCCCTTTCATGTCTTTCGACTCTTATAATTGCAGTCTGGGTTCGGCGCAAGTTGCAAATAGCCTTTCGATCCCTGTTATTTTATCCCTGCAACCTTCAAAATTACGAAGAGTAAGTCAGTATCACTTTGTCAAAAGCTTTCTCTAAATAGACAAATACAATAAACGTAGGTTTGTCTTTCTTCGACCTGTCTTCTAAGATAAGTCAGAGGAACAGTATTGCCTCGCGTATTCCTACATTTCTCCGAAACCCAAATTGATCTTCTCCAAGGTCGGACTCTGCCATGTTTTCCATTCTTCTGTAAATAATGTGTATCAATATTTCCTATCCAAGACATTTTAAACAGTACTTCAATTCGTACTTTACCCCGACACTTAATTTCTTAACATTATTCGATAGGATCACATTTCAGATACTTATAGTTCTGTTTCTCCGTATTTGCGATTGTTCACGATTCACTACCATACAGTGTTGGGCTTCGCATGTACTCTTCACGGACCACCTTCCTCTTTTCCACGTGAGTATCTGATATAAGTACATCTCTTTTACTGAAGAAAGCATTCTTCATTTGTGCCGGTATAATAATGAAACATTTCTTGCTTCGACCATCCTGTGTAATCTTGCTTCCTAGACAGAAGAATTCTTTGATTTGTAGCCCAACATATCGTTCACAGTTTACATGTTAAGAAATTCGTTATTCTCCTGTCTACAACTCTCCATCTTTGACCTGTTTATACTTCAGCCATGTTCGATGTTAAGTATGTCGGCCGTTACTTTCGACAGGTCCTGTCTTCCAAACCTGCATTACATTCGGACACAAGGGCCATGTCGTCTGTGGTTCTTAAAATTGGTACGTCTTCCTCTTGAACTGTTGTTCCTCTTCAGAACGTTCTTTTTACTATTTTTATTGCGTCTTCGACGGAAAAGTTGAACAGCACTGGGAAGCAACAACTCTGCCTCACGCCTTTCTTAACACAAGTTCTCTGTTTTGACGTTCCACTTTTATTACTCGCACTGGGGTTTTCTTCACGTTGTAGACTATTGTTATGTCTCTGTACCTTACTTTTAATCTTCTAACAATTGGAACATACACCGGAGAGCCAAAGAAACTGAACATCGTGTATGGCCCCCGCGATTACACAGAAGTGTCCTAACACGACTAATGTCTAAAGTAGTGCTGGAGGGGACTGACACCATGAATCCTGCAGGGCTGTCCATAAATCCGTAAGAGTACAAGGAGGTGGAGATCTCTTCTGAATAGCTCGTTGCAAGGAATCCCAGATGTGCTCAATAATGTTCTTGTCTCGTGAGTTTGGTGACCAGCGGAAGTGTTTAAACTCAGAAGATTGTTCGTGGATCCACTCTGTAGCAATTCTGGACGTGTGGGGTGTAGCATTGTCCTGCTGGAATTGCCCAAGTCATTCCGAATGCACACTGGACATGAATGGATGCAGGTGACCAGACAGGATGCTTACGTACGTGTCAACTGTCACAGTCGTATCTACACGTGTCAGGGGATCCCTATCACTCCAACTGCACCCGCCCACTCCATTACAGAGCGTCCACCAGCTTGAACAGTCCCCTTCTCACACGCAGGGCCCATGGATTCATAAGATGTCTCTATACCCGTACACATCCATCCGCTCGATACAACTTGAAATGAGACTCGTCCGACGAGGCAACATGTTTGCAGTCACCAACAGTCCAATGTCGGTGTTGACGGGCCTAGGCGAGGCGTAAAGCTTTGTGTGGTGCAGTCATCAAGGGTACACGAGTGGATCTTCGGCTGCGAAAGCCCATATCGATGATGTTTTGTTGAATGGTTCACACCCCGACGCATGTTGATGGCCCAGAGCTGAAATCCGCAGCAATTTGCGGAAGGGTTGCACCACCGTCGCGTTGAATGATTCTCTTCAGTGGTCGTTAGTCCTGTTCTTCCAGGATCTTTTTCCGGCCTCAGTGATGTCGGAGATGTGATATTTTACCGAATTCGTGATATTCACGGTGCATTCGTGAAATGGTCGTACGGGAAAATCCCCGCTTCATCGCTACCTCGGAGATGCTGTGTACCATCTCTCGTGCGTCGACTACAACATCACGTTCAAACTCACTTAAATCTTGATAACCAGCCATTGTAGCAGCACTAAACGATCTAACAACTGTGCCAGACACTTGTTGTCTTATATAAGCATTGCCGACCGTAGCGCCGTATTATGCCTGTTTACATATATCTGTATTTGAATACGCATGCCTATACCAGTTTCTTTGGCGCTTCAGTGTATTATTCCGATAGATAAAATACACTGCATGTTAAAAAAAATGTGCCAGCCGGTGTGACCAAGCGGTTCTAGGCGCTTCAGTCTGGAACCGCGCGACCGCTACGGTCGCAGGTTCGAATCCTGCCTCGGGCATGGATGTGTGTGATGTCCTTAGGTTAGTTAGGTTTAAGTAGTTCTAAGTTCTAGGGGACTGATGACCTCAGCTGGTAAGTCCTATAGTGCTCAGAGCCATTGTTTTTTAAATGTGGATCACATAGAAGGGGAAGGTGGAAATGAATTGAAACTTGATAGGTTGAGAGGGTAGGTGACGTTATTTCGCTGATTTCGAAATTGAGTCATATTTAGAAGGAACTTGTCAGCATGATAACATACTTACTGTATGATATTGCATCACCTCTGGCTTAGGTGCACGCAGTCTTTCGGTTGGGAAGGGTGTAATAAAGTCTTTGTATCGTCTCCTGAGGGAATCTGACCTACAACTGTTGTAACTGGTCCCTGATATCCTGGATGATGGCACTGGGCCAGAGTTGACTTCAGAACTGGTGCTACACATGTTGTATCGGTGACAGATCCGGGGATCTTGCTGACCATCGGAGCACGTCAACATCATGCAGGCAGCTCGTAGAAACAGGTGCCATGTGTGGACGAGCATTGTCCTGTTGGAAATCGCACCACGACACTGTTGCATGAGAAGTAGCACATGAGAACGCAGGATGTCGTGACATACTGTTGTGTCGGCAGAGTTAGCTCAACCTCTACCACTACATGAAGCCATACCAACGGGTACCCAAACTATGGTGACAGGAGTAACACCGCTGTGACTCTCCAAAACATTGGAAGTATGAGACCTCTCTCCAGGTTGCTACCACACCGGCCGAAGATTGCCATCTACGGTACTGCGGAACCGTGAGTCATCGCTGAGCACAATGGGACGCCATTCATCAGCAGTCCATGCTTTCCGGTCACGGCACTATTCCAAATGCAGCCGCTTTTGCTGTGCTGTTGACGGCAACTACGCATGGGACGGTAATTCCCTATTCAGGCTGCTGCTAGTCTCAGACTAATGATGCGAGATGACTCAGAATGTAACAGGGACGGCAGGCGCAGATGTGAATGGGTTACGAAGTGGTTGCTGCACAACGCGGCGATCCTCCCTTGTGTAGTCAGACGCAGTTAAATGTTCAAAAATGTTCAAATGTGTGTGAATTCCTAAGGGACCAAACTGCTTAGATCATTGGTTCCTAGATGTACACACTACTTAAACTAATTTATGCTAAGAACAACACACACACCCATGCCCGAGAGAGGGACTGCGCAGTCCGTGACATGACGCCTCAAACCACGCGGCCACTCCGCGCTGCCAGACGCAGTCCAACGGAACCCTGCCGACGAGTATATTTGCCCTCGTGTTCCCATGCAGTCCAACATCGGGCCACTGTCACATCCAAAAGCCACAAAAATTGGATACTGGGAAATTCCACCAGCTGGCCACATGGAGACCCACAATGAGGCCATCTTCAAGCTCTGTCAGGTCCTGATAACGCTGTCTGATTCGCGTACGCAGCGTCTCCGCGCTCTTCACAATGATCATTCAAAATATGCCGCTGCTCACAGCCCTTTTATACCCTAGTAACGACACTAAAACACTACTGCACTCTGCTGGACGTACTACCGGCCACAAAGAACTAAACTCTTGAACGAGATTTTCATTCTGCAGCGGAGTGTGCGCTGATATGAAACTTTCTGGCAGATTATAACTGTGTGCCGAACCGAGACTCGAACTCGGGACCTTTGCCTTTCGCGGGCAAGTGCTCTATCATCTGAGCTAGAAGTTTGGAAGGTAGGAGATGAGGTACTGGCAGATGTAATGCTGTGAGGAGGGGGCGTGAGTCGTGATTGGGTAGCTCAGATGGTAGAGCACTTGCCCGCGAAAGGCAAAGGCCCGAAGTTTGAAGTAAACTCTTATTATTTACATATGCACCTGTGGCTTCTACATGTACGAAGCTACATTGATATCTGACCATGTGTTATGGTGCTTCACTTTTTTATCTGACAGTTTATAAGCAGACATTTACAATACCATTTGTCTCTTACGCTTGTTGTACTTAATGTAAACAACGCTCAACGAGAAGTGGCAGGTGAATTCAGTCAAAATACTGCCCAAATATCGCAACAGCCCTGCTAATTTCCAAAATTACGTAGGGTTCACAACACTTCGCTAATAACATAACTGCGTGCGGTTCACAGTCCGGGTGCAAATTTTTTAACTGGACGCCACATCGACGACTTGTGTGTTCCTAACCAAGCCCAGTAATCCTACTGGAGAACGAGACCTACAGTTTACGTAGAATATGAGTCACGCATAGTAAAGCTTCACTCCATTAAGAGGTGTAGGTTAGATCAAAGGTAGACTGAAGAGTTCCGTGGTCCGGCTGGGATTCGATCCCGCGACCTCTCTGCTTCCAGGCACGCGCCTTATGGGTGGACCACCAGACCTGACAACACCTGGGTGTATACAGAGGAACAGCCAAGCATCTACAACAGTCTGTTACCGCTGATCCTTTACAGTTTTACGGCGGTAACTTCTCAGGTACCCTAATCTATGTATGTATTCCACGTCGGAAGGAAGTGAGTTTTAACGTGCTGTCGACAAAGAGATCATGAGGAACGGGGCACCAGCTGGAATTGGGGCCGGCTAGGGAAAGAAATCGGTCATGTTCTTTTCAAAGACGCTGTTACTGTGTTTGTCTTTAGTGGTTAAGGAAAATCGCAAGAAGCTAAACCGAGATAACGGGATGGGAATTTGACGACCGGTCTTCCCAAATGCGAGTCCAGTGTTTCTGTTATTGTACCACCTCTGTCGGTGTTTATTGCACAAGACCTGTAGCGATAGTGCCGGGCGTACGTGTTCCCACAATTTCTCACTCCTTTACTGGTATATCGGTCGGGATATATTTAGTTCTGTTACACTCATTCTTATATTACTATTCAAAAACAAACACGCAACAATCGTTTATCGTGGTTTCGTTTGCTAATAGGCTGCACTCCGTTGTGACTCAGACAATGAAACACAGGTGAAGTAGCAGTAGAGAGGACGGCTGCTGAAATCCACGTCCGGTTCCCCACATTTAGGTTTTGCACTCTTTTCCTAAATCACTGAAAGTAAATGCTGCGATGATTCTTTCAAAACAGCACTGGTGATTTCTTTCCTCACCTTTTCCCAGTATGAGATTGCGTACCCTTTCTAATGCCAACGTCATTGATGGGACGTTAAACGATTATCTTTCTTTCCGAAAGATCTATGTCTTCTATTTCTCTTCCCAGACCTTGAGTTATTGTCCAACTACATGTCACTTCGTAAAGCTACGCCAGGATACAGTAAGTGTTATGTCTACACACACACACACACACACACACACACACACACACACACACACATTGCTTTTAAGACCTCTTTCCTGCAATTAAAGCGGCAGGTCTCCAGCGGATGGCTTTACGATACTAGAAAGAATTCACATGTGCTGTTGCTTCGTTCCAACTCGGTTTCGCTATCGGCCGATTTCGATAATTTGACTATCGTTTCATGTGCCTAAGTGTTCTAATATCAGTGCATATCACAATGACCGGCCGTACGTGGCAGCAGGGATATAGATACAAACATGTAAACTGTCACACCAGTAGAACAAAAACTTGCATAATAACTTCAGGTATTGTGTCAGGTCTCTCGAAACTCATAGCGAGGTGCTTTACGAGTCATCGTTGACGGATAGATGTTAAAACTACGACTGACTATACGGGCAATAAGACGTCATTTTAACAAAACTTACTATGGCAGATATCTCATGTAGGACGGAAGCGTTCTCTACGACATTGAAGCTGGACATTGTTAACATTCTTTCTGAAACACGAATGAACAGTTTTTTCCTGATTTTTGGACAAAATATTTTACCACGCAACCGACTCTATAAATCATCCGAACGTTCTTCGATGGAAGTCAAGGCTTAACGTCAGGACTCTAATAGGGCCACCAGATAATTCACAACTGTGAGACAATGATCATTGCGTTTTGAATGGTGAATTGCAAAAATGTCACAGCTGTTTTTCATGGCGCGAGAAGCATACGTTACGTTTCATGCACAGATAGGTTAATATTGGCACCTTACGTTGGTGATGGCCAAAGATAGAAACAGAAAAACAAGCACAAGCATCCAGACAACTTCCATAGCGTTTCACAGTTGCAACGAAACAGTCATAACATTTTCCATAAATCCGCCATGTCCAGATACTCCTTCCTGAGTGCACCGTTACGTAAGCTCCAAAATGTTAGTCCTCCCCTTCCCTTAAAAGAGTACGCCGTCGCTATGGAGCCCTGTAGGGGTGTAGGACTGATACCAGCGGTTATCTGTGTGTGTATGTGTCAGTCGGTTGTATGGAATCAGGGCAGCGAGATGTGTCGATAAGGACACGGGACAGAATAGCAGAAAGCAGCAATAGTGTTCGAACGTGTCCATTTCCACACCGTAAGTGAAGTTACCCGGTTTGTCGATGTATCAATATAGACTGTCTAATGTGTCTGCACGGAATGACGTGCTATTTCCAACAAACATGGTGTAAGAACGGTAGCCGTGAGAAGATCCTAATTGACAGAGACCCGAGGCGAACCTCATGCATTGGGAATGACATTCGATTTTAAAACGGAGAGGAATTGCTGCTTGCAACAAATGAAGGTCCATCTCAGCCAGTTTCCCAGTCAACGTTGCTAAGACGACAGCATGCAAAAGACGTTTGGTGTCGAGTGGCACGCAAAACGTCATTATTCACAGCGATAAGCTGCACGTCTTCAGTGAGCCAAACAACTCAGAACTGGACAGTAGCTGGCTGGGAACGTGTAGTGTGGACGGGCGAGAGGCAAATTTACGTCTGTTGAAATGGTGCAAGGCGTCCAGTGCACCATCTGTTCAATGAGGCGTTTAACTCGCTGTGTGTGCAGGATTGTTTTAATACCATCACTTGGGCCCACTCATTCAGGTTACGGTGAACATGGACCATTATGTTTATTTTAACATTCTTGGTGACAAAGTATTGCCCTTTCGTCTGCATGTTCATGACGAGAGTCCTGTGGAGACTCCCGACTTCCAAGGTGACAGCGTCTGGTTTGACGAACACTCAGCACCCTAATCACCACGACTGGCCGCATACATGAGCTGATAATCAACATTCTCCCCCCCCCCCTCCAATTAGGCATCTGTACGGTATCTAACCATCAACGAGTAACTTCAGCTGATTGTGACAGTCCTGAAGAAACTTGTACATTCTCTTTGTTGCCGAACTGAGGGCATCATCACGCCTACAGGTGTTGTTACACGGTATTAGCGTCATGTCTCTTGGGGGGTGACTAATTTTTTGTCCAGTGCGGTTATGCACCTCCCTCCACTTTTCGACAGACCAACGGAGGCATTGTTCACACTGCTGCAAACACCATTGCACATTTGTTCTCGTACTCACCGTCTTCTCAGCAACAGCATGACCGTGAAAACCAGCTGCCGTTACCTCTCATTGTATAATCCTGTCACTGACATCTGGACCTCAGCTGGAACAGAAGTCCTGTGCAATAGCTGACGATGGTCCAGAATGAATTTTTCATTCTGCAGCGAAATACAATGGAATACATGTTCGGAATGGACAATAACAGAAAAGGCAATTTGAGTTTCTGTTATCCCCACTGTTCTTACCTACTGAGTGAGACATCTTGCCTGGTACCTCTGTTTCAATTCTAAGCGCCGCTTGTCTTGTATTCATCCTCTTCAGGGAACCTAAAACATTCATAATTATCGCGTGGCAATAGAGTAGAACCCAACGAAATCCTAACCTCTTGTGCAAATTTATACACTCTTATTTTACATCCGTATGATCGCTGAACCTGTAGTTCATGATCGTCGCTCTGTCATAAATGTCTCGCTAAGCTTAAGGTCCCGATCTATGATACCATTTTTACAAGAATTTTGTAAACATTTCTATGGTTTCTGTAGACAGGAAACAAAACGCGTGTAGTGTCAGAAAAGAAGGAAACGAAAGGTCGCCACTGCGCTCACTTGCTCTGAGCTGAATCGGATATACCTGACTTGTGGCTTAAGCTACTCTGCAGTGTAGCGCCAACATTTCGTTCTGTTTGTCACTCAGAGAAGTAAAAGGCACTCAAAAAATTAATAGTATTTAAATAACATTTTCGTTTCCGACGTTTCGTCCAGAACTGCATCGGACATCTTCGCAGAAGCTAATGTTTCCACACCTCTGGACGAAACATCAGGAAAGAAAAATTTTGAGCTGAAAGATTCACCAGCAACTAAGACCAGAGGCGTAAGGCCTTCATTGTATGAGTTAAATAACAGCCCAAGTTGCACGATGTCTGAGACTACTTGTGTCCATTGCAGATTACGGATCTTCCGCTAGTGCATTTCTAAGTTGTTATACGCTTCAAAAACTAATACACTAGTGGGACACTAATTCTTAACACTTACAGTAAGATACGGCATCTCATGGAAACCTGATGAAGACGCGTCACCAGTTAAAACAGGTCGTAGCAATAGATCATCGTGCAAATGGAGCTGTTGTTTAATTACTATATACTTCTGTAGTTGCGGAACGCCCATGCGTCTGATAGAAGTAATGGACGAAACACTCAAGAAATTGATCCAGTTGTCAGCGTCGAGATAAAAGCAGTAATAAAACGGTAATTAAATTGAAAGCTACATTCGTTTCAACTGTCATTGCTAACCCGCTGAGTATAGATCTCCGAATGTATTTGTGGTATGTGTGTGTGTGTGTGTGTGTGTGTGTGTGTGGTGTGTGTGTGTGTCTGTGTGCGTGTGTGTCTTCTGCAGACAGTTCTGACAGAGAAATGTTTCTATTTAACCAGCGTAATTTATACATTATAACGAGCACCTCATCACTCAAAACGTCAATCAACGAGACATTTCTATTTTAGTTACCTGACTCTTGCACAATTATTTCTGATTATCATTTGCTATAGTACCAGGTTCTTTTCATTTTATGAACGAGTCTCTGAAAGTAGCTTAAGGCGTCACATAACCATAGCATTTTTCCATTTTTTAACCTCATTAGTACAAAAACTCACAATGCAGTGCTTTTTGTATAATTACTACTTCCTGCGCATCGTTACTGCAGAAAATAAATAGTTGGCATCAAGCTCGTATCTGCGAAGATACACGCAATATAAGGTAAGTAAGAACGTGGTGGATAGGAGGTGCTAGTTATGGTGATGCATCGTACAATTTTAGGGTGCGGTATTCAAGGCAATCAGGCAACAGAGGCAGACATATATCAAGACAAAAAGTATTTTCAATTGGCCTGGGATTAAAAACCAATGTCGTAAGTGTGGCTAACCTAGAATGTGGAAAATATCTTTCAGCTGCAAGACATTCTTGAGAAGACGCAATGGCCAACTAAATTGAAACTACCTACACGGGGCCACACATCTGAGTTAGATCTGTTGATAGAGTTAAGTGTTTTCATACAAAAGTAATTGTGGCATAAGAGAGGACAGTTATGTTTTCAATGCAGGAAACGAAATACAAGTAGAATAGAGGAGAAATTTATAAAATAGAAGACACGGAGCAGTATTGACAAAAATGTGAAGATCTAGAGATGTTCTTTGTAGGCACAAATTTCAGAGTGTGAAAATCACCACAGTTTGGACAACAGTTATATTCAGCATGATAAACAATTTTAAGAGTACAGCGTATAAAAGGCGTTTCACTTCGTTATCCTAACTACATTTCAAATGTAGCAGGTGGAACGCAGAGGTAAATGTGTACTGCTCACTCATTAGAGTAGCTGAGCTTCTTTCGTCAGAGTTTAACGTAAGGTGAAGGAGGATCCTGCAAAGAAGAATTGTAGACCAATCTTTTGTCACAAAATTTTAAAAAAATACACAAACAATTAGAGTAAGCAGAAATCGTTTTATAGTAACGTGTGGACCACGCTTTAGGATCGGAACATAGTAAAAATTAAAAAATTAACGAGGGTTTACCATGATGAAACACATATCTTGAAGATAATATATAATCTTAATGAGGCAACTCAGCTTCGAAAAAGAATGCTCTTGTAGAGTTATTGGGGAATAGCTGAAAACAAATTTCAGGGATCACATAGCGAGAACAACGGAGGCTTATAAAACTTTTAATGAGATCTTCCGAATGAGATCATTTTGTTACGTTACTTTATGTAAAGTAAAAATGGCATGCACCTAAACGAAAGGTAAGCAAAAGAAATCAACAGAGTTTGCATGTAATTGCTGATATAATGCTTCGTGGATTCGTTGAAACATAAATAAAGTACCAAAGTGAAGCACTAACTTTGTTGTCTACAAAAATATTCATCATACGCTGCTTTGTCCATAAATGATATCCATATGTGTAGCTAACTCGGTTTCAGTCACAGACGGCAGTTGAGCATCTACTTGCGATACTTTCGAATGGAATTATTTGTTTGCTGATCGAAAGGCAATCATAGTTGTCATCCTCAACAATAATTTAGACGGCTTCATAAAAGCATAAAAAGAAACTAGGACGAAAAACATTTCTTCTCGACTCTAAAGTGAATGCCAGTGCTAAAAGATGGCGGCGCGATACACAACATAATGAAAAATATTCATCTCAATATCGTCACTAACAACTAAATTTCGTAAGAGCAATATTAATTCAGATGTGTGTATCACAGTGATTATAGCGTTAGAAGGAATTACACACATTACTGTGTAGAAAGACCAGTAACCAAAGGGGTTATTAATTGCTAGCCAAAGATTGAAGCAAACTGCGACAATAGTTCATCAATGATTAAGGAGTACTGCGTGACGTTGAGTGATCACTTGTCTCTAGAGCGACAATATCGCAAACTTAATCTCTATCTGTATCACATAACGAAGAGTGGTTCTCTCAGCTATTTCGAAGGTAGAGAAGAGTCGGATACCGACGAACGTGTTAATGTTTCCAAATTATGTAACATTTAGAATGCGGTAAGTGACGCTGGAGCTGACTCCACTACGCTCATGGTGGCTTATTTTGTGAGTTGTAAACTTCACAGTCGTGTACCTGAAGACAGAATACTAGTGAATCACTGGAGGAACACAGAAGTTAGTACGATCCACCCAGTGTTTGGTTCCATAATTTATTTAGAGTATAATTAAGTTTTGCAGTCTCCAAAAGTTCTAAATATGGCATGGCATAAATTTGAGCAAGCTGGTGTTTACATTTCGTGCGAAAGGAAAAGAAGGAGACGAGCTGGACAAGGACGCCTTACGTGGTTTAGAGAAACCAGAAAAACCTGAACATGACTGGACCGGGAACTGATCCCCGCTCCTCCGGAATGCAGGTCGAGGGTATTAATTACTGCACTTCATCTGATTATTAATGCTGCCAAGATTAAGGACACCACGGAATAAAAAATATAGAAGTAAAAATCTGTAAAAACTCAAATCACACAACCGAATTGCGCATTTTCTTGGGGACGTTATTCACAACGATTAATAGAATCAAGTATCTGTCTGGACAACTTGCAGCCTGAGACCACGTTTCGCCACTACCATTATCAAACACGCTAGTAGCTCCTGAACGTCTTGCCTGTATACGTGTGTAGCCGGCCGAAGTGGCCGTGCGGTTAAAGGCGCTGCAGTCTGGAACCGCAAGACCGCTACGGTCGCAGGTTCGAATCCTGCCTCGGGCATGGATGTTTGTGATGTCCTTAGGTTAGTTAGGTTTAACTAGTTCTAAGTTCTAGGGGACTAATGACCTCAGCAGTTGAGTCCCATAGTGCTCAAAGCCATCTGAACCATTTTTGTATACGTGTGTCATTTGTCGCAATGAACAAACGAAACAGAGGAATTACTTTTAAAATAGGCCGAAAAAATTGACTCATTGATCTGTTTCCATTGTTTATATAGCAACTATAAGCTATAACCAAGTGCTACTACATTATTTCCTCGTACACCAGGCATCGAAGCAGTAAATGCGGGAAATATGACGTAGGAAAATGCTGTGTACGTTATCATTTCTTTCCTTAATTTTCCAATTCTTTTTTCAATAGTAATAAATGAAAGAGCTATTGACTTACTGCAGGAATAGAACTCTTATAACAGTCGTATCCCATGAATGAAAGATGGTAGCTGCCAGGGAAGGCAGCAGAAAGAAGAAAATGTTACTGTGACCTGTAAAGGAAAATTTGAATTATATTTTGCATACTATTGTCGGGTGTGTTACAGGCAAATACCAAAAGTAAGTTAATGAACATTGTTATGCTTATCCATTACGGGTATTTTAGAACCGTGACTGTATATTGAATGTAAATAAGTTATACAGAACTGCAACCAGTCACTTTTTTGAATAATTATGTTTTATTCCATTAACCGGTTTTCGAAAAGGTTCGAAAACTGGTTAATGGAATAAAACATAATTATTCAAAAAAGTGAATGGTTGCAGTTCTGTATAACTTATTTACAATGAACATTGTAGCTGGACGCAGCTTATCACATGAAGTTCAGCATTTTCTGATCGTCATTCCTTTACATAATCATATTTACTGCTAGGATATGAGATTCTTTTAAAAAGATGACAACTGGCGAAGTTCGCGAATGTATCACAACAAAAGATAAATGAAAAAAAGGAGTAAGATAAGGGCATAACCAAAGAATCGAACACTATTTAATTAATTAACCAATGAGAATATCGAATACTTAAAAAACTGATAACAACACAATTCACTTCCCAGCGTCGTAAGATCCAACATTATGAGTGTTTATAGTCAGTTATAATGAGAAACAGTTCGCAAACAACTGAAAACAGACGAACGATGAAACATGTTCGACACGTTAATGCAGATACCAAACGTACCATGAGGCGAAGCAGCTCACAAGGAAAACGAAAGAAGGAATATTAGGGTTTGGGTCCTGTCAACGACTAGAGCAGTACAAACGGAACACAAAGTGGAAGTGGGGAAGGATGGGACAGGAAATGAGTCGTGCCTCTTCAAAGGAACTATCTCGAATTTGGCTTAAGCGATTTAGGGAAATCACGGAAAATCTAAATCTGAATAGCCGGACAGGGATTTGAACCGCTGACCTTCGGAGTCGATGCTGTTACGTGCCGTTTCGTGCCATTCCCCTACGAACCATCGCATCAAGTAAGCGTCAGTTCAGAGTTATATCAGAGGACTTACGGTGGAATTACACAATAATTATTGATTTGTAGCGAAGTGCTGTGGGGTTTCGAAGTTCTTGGAAGCGTAGCTACTTGTTTACCGTTGTTGTGTTGTCTCTTCAGATGCCTTTTTTTTTTTTAGACAACTCCGTGTATTTGCAAAGCATGTTTTAGCTCAGTAAAAGGGAGGAGGAGGAAGAGATGGTGGAAAGAATTTAACGTGGCAACAATATGAATTAAAATTTAAGGTTGTTTTAGATATCGATCATGTCCTTTTCTTGCAAAGGTTTACCATATTTAATCAGCTTCTCACTATTGTTTCATTTTCATTCTGTAGCATTATTGGCAGTTCTTGTGCGCTCTTCTGTCTTCTTCTCGGTACAGTCCTCCACGGTTTTCCAGTACTTTATCCTTGTTGAAGGGCGGATTTTATCCTAGGTGACTTAATCTGTGTTAGACAACAAATTCAAAGGCTGCGACTTCAGTTCCAGTTGGTACTTGGATATATTTCGCTCTTAACATTTCTCCAGCTTTACAATATTCTGTGAGTGTGTAGAAAACGTGTATTTGCACGAATGATCGGATATTACGTTACGGTATAGATTCCCTATGGCTACCAACTTCAGACAGCTTACAGTTCGGCGGAAGACATTGGCTCCAGTAGGACACACAGCGATTTTCAAATCAACCTCCGTGTTACATAATTATTACAGAATGAAGTAATCGGTCGCCGGACAAGTACTTCTGCGAGAGCTGAAAGCTATTTACTTGACCGAGATTCGAGGCCGTATCTTTTCCTGTCACAGGCAATGTTATACCTCTCGAGACGAGATGGTGTGTGAGGGAAGATAGAAGCTTTGTTACGGCCGTGAGACTATTCAGATTGCAGAGAGTTACCCGTGAAAATGTACGGGTTCATGGCCCACCCACACACAGTTCTCTACTGCCAATGTATAAAACCTTAGGGTCGATGCTTGCTTCGTTTTGGACAGAGAAGGTGGAAGAAATCGGCCTTGACCTTCTTTTAAGGAACATCCCAGCGTTATCTGCGTTCCGCAAGACAATTACGGTGCCCAGCAGAGGGTGCAGCGGCACATTATGTAACATTTGTGTGTGCTCTTCTCCTCCTCTTTCATCCGTCACTCAATTTAGTATCCCACCTCAGGGGCGCGCATCAGAAGCTTAACTGTCAATCCATCTCCACGGAAGGTGAAATTTCTCCAACTTCACTATCTTTATCAATACCTATCATTTATTAAGTAGGCAACTACGTTAACTACGTTTCATTTTTTTTCTATATAAAAAGAAAGTGACGCTCGATACAGTAGCGAACCTTAGAAACTGATGTCGGTTTTTTAGGTTAGATGGTCTCGGGCAAGTGCAGAAAGGGCAACAGCCTCAACGGGTGCGGGGCAAAGTCAGGACATGCGGGGACCGAGCAGCAATCGGTATTGTAATTGTAAACTGTCGAAGCTGCGTTGGTAAAGTACCGGAACTTCAAGCGCTGATAGAAAGCACCGAAGCTGAAATCGTTATAGGTACAGAAAGCTGGCTGAAGCCGGAGATAAATTCTGCCGAAATTTTTACAAAGGCACAGACGGTGTTTAGAAAGGATAGATTGCATGCAACCGGTGGTGGAGTGTTCGTCGCTGTTAGTAGTAGTTTATCCTGTAGTGAAGTAGAAGTGGATAGTTCCTGTGAATTATTATGGGTGGAGGTTACACTCAACAACCGAGCTAGGTTAATAATTGGCTCCTTTTACCGACCCCCCGACTCAGCAGCATTAGTGGCAGAACAACTGAAAGAAAATTTGGAATACATTTCACATAAATTTTCTCAGCATGTTATGGTCTTGGGTGGAGATTTCAATTTACCAGATATAGACTGGGACACTCAGATGTTTAGGACGGGTGGTAGGGACAGAGCATCGAGTGACATTATACTGAGTGCACTATCTGAAAATTACCTCGAGCAATTAAACAGAGAACCGACTCGTGGAGATAACATCTTGGACCTACTGATAACAAACAGACCCGAACTTTTCGACTCTGTAAGTGCAGAACAGGGAATCAGTGATCATAAGGCCGTTGCAGCATCCCTGAATATGGAAGTTAATAGGAATATAAAAAAAGGGAGGAAGGTTTATCTGTTTAGCAAGAGTAATAGAAGGCAGATTTCAGACTACCTAACAGATCAAAACGAAAATTTCTGTTCCGACACTGACAATGTTGAGTGTTTATGGAAAAAGTTCAAGGCAATCGTAAAATGCGTTTTAGACAGGTACGTGCCGAGTAAAACTGTGAGGGACGGGAAAAACCCACCGTGGTACAACAACAAAGTTAGGAAACTACTGCGAAAGCAAAGAGAGCTTCACTCCAAGTTTAAACGCAGCCAAAACCTCTCAGACAAACAGAAGCTAAACGATGTCAAAGTTAGCGTAAGGAGGGCTATGCGTGAAGCGTTCAGTGAATTCGAAAGTAAAATACTAGGTACCGAGTTGACAGAAAATCCTAGGAAGTTCTGGTTTTACGTTAAATCAGTAAGTGGCTTGAAACATCATGTCCAGACACTCCGGGATGATGATGGCATTGAAACAGAGGATGACAAGCGTAAAGCTGAAATACTAAAGACCTTTTTCCAAAGCTGTTTCACAGAGGAAGACCGCACTGCAGTTCCTTCTCTAAATCCTCGCACCAACGAAAAAATGGCTGACATCGAAATAAGTGTCCAAGGAATAGAAAAGCAACTGGAATCACTCAACAGAGGAAAGTCCACTGGACCTGACGGGATACCAATTCGATTCTACACAGAGTACGCGAAAGAACTTGCCCCCCTTCTAACAGCCGTGTACCGCAAGTCTCTAGAGGAACGGAAGGTTCCAAATGATTGGAAAAGAGCACAGGTAGTCCCAGTCTTCAAGAAGGGTCGTCGAGCAGATGCGCAAAACTATAGACCTATATCTTTGACGTCGATCTGTTGTAGAATTTTAGAACATGTGTTTTGCTCGAGTATCATGTCGTTTTTGGAAACTCAGAATCTACTATGTAGGAATCAACATGGATTCCGGAAACAGCGATCGTGTGAAACCCAACTCGCTTTATTTGTTCATGAGACCCAGAAAATATTAGATACAGGCTCCCAGGTAGATGCTATTTTTCTTGACTTCCGGAAGGCGTTCGATACAGTTCCGCACTGTCGCCTGATAAACAAAGTAAGAGCCTACGGAATATCAGACCAGCTGTGTGGCTGGATTGAAGAGTTTTTAGCAAACAGAACACAGCATGTTGTTCTCAACGGAGAGACGTCTACAGACATTAAAGTAACCTCTGGCGTGCCACAGGGGAGTGTTATGGGACCATTGCTTTTCACAATATATATAAATGACCTAGTAGATAGTGTCGGAAGTTCCATGCGGCTTTTCACGGATGATGCTGTAGTATACAGAGAAGTTGCAGCATTAGAAAATTGTAGCGAAATGCAGGAAGATCTGCAGCGGATAGGCACTTGGTGCAGGGAGTGGCAACTGACCCTTAACATAGACAAATGTAATGTATTGCGAATACATAGAAAGAAGGATCCTTTATTGTATGATTATATGATAGCGGAACAAACACTGGTAGCAGTTACTTCTGTAAAATATCTGGGAGTATGCGTGCGGAACGATTTGAAGTGGAATGATCATAAAAAAATTAATTGTTGGTAAGGCGGGTACCAGGTTGAGATTCATTGGGAGAGTCCTTAGAAAATGTAGTCCATCAACAAAGGAGGTGGCTTACAAAACACTCGTTGAGTATTGCTCATCAGTGTGGGATCCGTACCAGATCGGGTTGACGGAGGAGATAGAGAAGATCCAAAGGAGAGCGGCGCGTTTCGTCACAGGGTTATTTGGTAACCGTGATAGCGTTACGGAGATGTTTAACAAACTCAAGTGGCCGACTCTGCAAGAGAGGCGCTCTGCATCGCGGTGTAGCTTGCTCGCCAGGTTTCGAGAGGGTGCGTTTCTGGATGAGGTATCGAATATATTGCTTCCCCCTACTTATACCTCCCGAGGAGATCACGAATGTAAAATTAGAGAGATTAGAGCGCGCACAGAGGCTTTCAGACAGTCGTTCTTCCCGCGAACCATACGCGACTGGAACAGGAAAGGGAGATAATGACAGTGGCACGTAAAGTGCCCTCCGCCACACACCGTTGGGTGGCTTGCGGAGTATAAATGTAGATGTAGATGTAGCTTTGGCCACCACATCTGATTTAGCGACCATATAGCTTTTATTGGCGTTTGTGGCCGTCATACATTTACAGACTGCAGAAGTTTCCGAAAATTTCATCAGGACATAACGTGAGGAAATGCATTGTATGATACGTCAAAATGAGCGCTGCAGGGGCTTGAAAGAAGGAAGGTAGATTGATGTTTGACGCCCTATCGACAAGGAGGACATTACATTGTATCAAAAGTTCGGAATGGGGAGATTATCGAAGGAAGTCGACCGTGTTATTTACAGAGGAACTATTGCCGTGTTTGAATCAAACGATTCAGGGAACCATGGAAAATATTGCGACGTTTTAAGACGTATGCAACAGGTGCGAATTACAGAAACGCTCTCCTCACCCACAAGTCCCTTAACTACATTGGCTAGTATTTTATTGCGGATATGAAAATACTATCAACCACTTGAACCTGCTCGGTTCCTCTGAAGCTCTGACGACAGCTTCCGCCTGTCCTGAATTTTCGTCTGCTGAAGTCAGTCCTCATAATTTTCATTCCATAGACTCAAAACATAGATTCTAATCATGACCACACACTGGTACAACGTAGCCTGTCATATTCTCGGCATTTTCCGTAAGTTATGACTTTTTGGCATAATTACTGAAGCACAATATGTGAAATGTTCTGCAGAATATTTTCCCTACAGCGTTAAGTCGAGTGTCAAGTTGTCACATGTTGTATATTGTTAAATGACAGTCACATTGTCTTTCTCAAACAGAGCAAATCATGTTAACTTGCTACACTTATTGATGTAATAAGCGTCTGATGGTACTTGTAAATACGAGATGCTTAAACAAGGCGTCACATAATCGTGCAGAAGATTGTTTTGGTCAAAACTAGGAGAAAAGTTGCTATAATGATATGTCCAGAAACGAACATCTTTTGAGATATGGTCCAGTCTGTCCTCTCGTTCCCATCTGTCTGTTACCTACAAGTATACACTACAGGCGGTGCTACATGCGGTTCCCACACATCCTTACGCTTTCTTCAGCCCTTCTTAGCAGTGAATCACATACTCTTTCCATTCGGACTGCGTCGCACGGATTGGTGAAACGCTCCTGCAACGTCTGCAGATTGTCGATTGGTTGGGCAGACCACCGTTAAATGTCCCCATAGGCAGAAGTCCAACGGGTAGGCCATGCTATCGGAACTTCTCGAACAACATATTTCCCATGAAATGTTGCGCTGAGGTATCCGCAGGAGACGGGGTGATGCCCCACTGTGCATAAACCACCTTCGTTGGCTTTCTGCAAGGGTAACGTTCTGCAATAGCGCTGGTAATCGTCGTGGAGAAATTGCTGATACACAGAACATGTTAATATGTTTGGTACACAGATAATTCCTGCTCATTCACCGGTACTGAAGCGATCCTGATGCCTCACCTCCACGATTTCTTGAGTATTTGCATCTGCCAACAAGTTCGTATTGTAGTAATTTACTTTCTATCAATTGTGAATCCTGCCTCATCTGTAAATAAAATGCAGACATTACTAGCGACAAATATAACAGCCTGTTTCTCATCAAGTATTGGTTTCCAGACATATAATTACACGAAAATTTGTTCTAGTGTTAACCAATACTACCTTTTGTAGAAATATGTGGGACTTTCATTTTTTAAAAAACCCTGTATATTTAAGAGAACCGTTGATAGACTCATTGATTATATACCAAACATTATTTATGTTGTGTATGATACAAATAGGACTCAGACGATGAAGCGGAGGGAGGTCAACATGAAAGGAGTATCCTAGAACATGCTTTCCGTTGCTATGAGTCAGCTTTCGGCAACTGGCTAAGTATCCTCTGTTACTTGTAATCGAAACAGGAATGACTCGGACTAAAGACGGCTACTAGTGGGGCAGATGCAGGATATGCGTGAAATTGTGCGGAAAACAAGGAAGATCGCCTTGCCGCCATGTTTAGTTCAACAACTATTTCAGTGTACTGCGCACTGAATCCTATATAGCAGCACTCCGACGCGAATAGGCAACGATAATGACTTAAACAAGAATAATTAATACTATACATCGCTCGTATTGCTAAAAAAAGATCGTGATATTGACATTGCCCTTTAACTTTTAACTCTGCGTTACTAAACCCTCGTAAAATTTTCGACTGCAGTTGGTAATAATTCACTGTTCCTGTCAATCTCGTATTGTCAGCATAGGGGGTAAGGCACGACATTTTATAGGTACTTATTTTGCATTGACACACCATTGGAGACCGTAAAACTGTAATTAACTAGTTCATAAATTATAAATTATGAATTGCTTTGAATGAAATATGGAGTAGTGAAATTTACGTTGGTATAGTAGCAATGTAACTCCCCCCCCCCCCTTTATTGTTCTAGGGTTAATCACAGAGTGTGCGGATATCCACAGATACACGAGCGGGTGCAGGCTGTTATCTGCAGAGTCAGTATTACTGTGGATATTCCTACGTATATTGGAGGACCTATATTTCGTAGCCGAGAAGGCTCATAAGGAAGCCAGGGAAGAGCAATGTGACGCTGTGTTGTGACAGTAAGAGAAGTCTCGTAAAGCACTAATCGCTTTCAACGCGGAGACTGAGAATGCGAGCGCGAAGAGGATTCACTTAAAAAAATGCGCGCTAGATATTTGGCAGTAGGCAACGGCGGCCTGGGTTAGGCCCCCGGGGCAAAGCCGGGCCGTTTAAGATGGCGGCTCGCCAGGTAACCGGCGTGCGGCTGTGGCGCTAAAACAAAAGTGATGCTCCGGCTATAAATTGGCCGCTGAGAAATATATGATAGCGGTCAGTCACGAAGTGGGTATATAAACACGGTGGGCCGCGGCCGCGGGCAAAAAACCTGCCAGATTGCTATATGTAACGTGCACCCATCTATCAACGTCAGCTTTACTGCCTTCCTTTTTGCTTCTCCTTGCTTTTCAAACCTGCTGCGGACTCATAGCAACACACACGCACGAGCACGCACGCACGCAAGTGCGTTCGCCCGTTCGCCTGTCTTCACAACACACACACACACACACACACACACACACACACACACACACCACCAACAACAAGAAACACCATTGCGAGCGCGCATAGGTCAGCGTCCAATAAACAACAGTTGTATCTGCAATTAAAAGGACGCTATGAAACGGAGATTAGCATGTTAATTGATGAATATCGCGGACGGAGGTCCTTATGCCACGAGAGCAGTTGTCAGTGGGGAGAAGGACGCAGATTTGTCACCGCGGAAACTCTTACGCCGGACGTCCGCTCCATCTGTCTGGAGGTATGCCTTGTTTGCCACCAAATTTATCCCTCGCTGATAAGCTTCAGGAACCAGGGCTCGTCTCACAACACAGTGCAGGATTTACACATCGCCCGCAAAAGTAACTTAGAGTTTGAACGTCAAGTCGATGTCGAGGTTATTAGCGACAAGCACTAGCTCTGCTGGCCGCTAATGTTGAACGAAATCTGCCGTAGACTTCTTGACGGAGAGTCTAATCACTTAAAGTGATTTTAATGAAATTAACACAATCTTGAATTGAGACGATAACTTACTACTTCTACAATGAAATTTTGACTCTATAGCGGAGTGTGCGCTGATATGAAACTTCATGGCAGATTGAAACAGTGTGCCGGACCGAGACTCGAGCTCGGGACCTTTGCCCTTCGCGCGGACAAGTGCTCTACCAATTGAGCTACCCAAGCACGACTCACGCCCCGTCCTCACAGCTTTAATTCCGTCAGTACCTCGTCTCCTACCTCCTACATTCATTCTAGAAATATCCCCCAGGTTGCGGCTAAGCCATGTCTCCGGTATATGCTTTCTTCCAGGAGTGCTAGTTCTGCAAGGTTCGCAGGAGAGCATCTGTGAAGTTTGGAAGGTAGGAGACGAGGTACTGGCGGAATTAAAGCTGTGAGGACGGGGCGTGAGTCGTGCTTGGGTAGCTCAGTTGGTAGAGCACTTGTCCGCGAAAGGCAAAGGTCCCGAGTTCGAGTCTCGGTCCGGCACACACAGGAAGTTTCAACTTAGTACTTGTAACTTCCGTGACGGATACTCAGTTGTAAATTATGAGGGAGGCAGAAAAGTAATGCACACATACTTGTAGGACGCGACCTAAATGACCTTGAAAACGAGCCAGATGCCATATGGAAGGCAACTTCCCTCTTTATATGCATGCTCAGTTTTAATGCATTGCATTCATCCACTGTATTTTGAGCAGCGGAAGCATGGAGATGTGTTCTAGTGCTATGTCAACGCGAGTTAAACAATGTGCAGTTACGAATTTTCAACTGCTGAAAAAGTGACTCCTGGTGAGATTCATCGCCGTTTAAAGTCTGTTTATGGTGACGATACTGTTGATAGGTCTATTATAAATCTATGGGTAATGAAGTGTCGCGGCTGCGAGCCTGGAAAAGCCATAACTGTTCATGAAATACGCAGCAGTCGTCCGATCACAGCCACAGACGATAAACGTCGCACTTTCGTCGATGATTTGTTTCAAAATGACCGAAGAATCACTCAAAAACGTATTACAAACCACACTGGAATATCGAAGGAACGTGCCGGCTTCGTTATTGAACAGTTAGGATACCGTAAAATCTGTGCCCGATGGGTTCAGTCTCAGAGACAAGAACAAATAGCGTTGATTGGAATGTTGCGAGTAGTTTTCGCTGTGCTACCGTGACCTTTCTTTTGAAAACTGTGACAGAGGACGAGGCATAGCCCATCATTACGATACAGAACAGAAAAGACAGAGCGTTGAATGTCGACATCTGTCTTCTCCTCCGGCGAAAAGTGCAAAACAAAACCATCAAAAAAAGTTCTTTCGACTGTGTTTTGGGATTCTCACCGAGCTTATGTGACTGATTATCTGGTACGAAGGTGTAAGTAGGCTGTCTAGGTTTTTATGTTGGTGACGCCACGCAGCGCTCTCTATGAAAATCGCTGACTGCGCTGGGTGCAGTCTGTGGCTGGTTGGACTCATTGTTGGAATATTCGCTAGTGTAGTGTTGGGCATCTGGAGGTGAGCCTCCATCAGTGGTGGATATGGGAAGAGAGATGCCAGAGTTTTGAGAGGTTACTATGAGCGGACAATCTGGACGTGTGTCCGTCAGAAAAAGGAAATTTGTAAGACTGGATGTCATGAACTGATATATATAATGACTTCTGAACACTGATAAGGTAAATTGTTTGTTCTCTATCAAAATCTTTGATTTGCTACCTATGAATATCAGTAGTTAGTGCCTTCACTAGTTAAAATCTTTTATTTAGCTGGCAGTATTGGCGTTCGCTCTATTGCAGTAGTTAGAGTAACGAAGATTTTTGTGAGGTAAGTGATTTGTGAAACGTATAGGTTAATATTAGTCAGGGCCTTCCTTTTGTAGGGATTATTGAAAGTCAGACTGCGTTGCGCTAAAAATATTGTGTCTCAGTTTAGTGATGATCAGAATAAGTATAGAGAGAACTGTCTGAGTACGTTCAGTTTTACTCAGCTGTTTCAGTATCAAATAATGCAGAAGTTTACTAGCACAGTCTTTCTTTACATTTAAAGGGGAAGTTTCATAGGGCAACGGTAAATTCTTCTCAGTACAAAGAGAAACACCTCCGATGTCGAGTTTGTCATGTTGGACAGCCTGGTTCCAATAATCTTGCAACATGACAATGTTCGTCCACACACCTCACTCGCAACCTCAAGTTTAAACCCATTCTATATCCTGCCTCGATTTTGGGCCTTACGATTTTTATTTCTTTTTCTTCTGCTCATGAGAGATTTCAAGGGTAATCATTACACCTCGGACGATGAGATGAAGGCAGCTGTCAAGTCCTGCATTCGAGAAAAGTCGAAGGAATTTTTCAACGACAGAATGAAAAAAAAAACTTGTTACACGTTGTCAGGAGTGTGTTAGTCTTAACGGTGATTGTGTTGAAAAATAGATAGACAATTTTGAGGTTAAGAATTGTACTTTACCGCACTTTTCGCTTGGTCTTCCTAATTTTTTGTTTGCTTTCTACATGCATGTGTGCATTACTTTTCAACCTACTCCCGTATTTTATTATGGAGCCCAAAGATTTTTTTGTACTAATTTTCCACTCAGTTGTGTCCGTTGTTTACATTATTTGCAATCGATGTCGAAGCAGTTTATGACTTCGTCTTCAGGCAATCAGCCACACAGTTATTTGCATGTATCAGTAGGTATACCACAACATCTCCTAATGTGATGGATAAGATGTTTTTCTCTGTAACTTACTAAATAATAAGCGAAAGGAATATTAACTGAGAAGTCATCTGTTGTTTTCTTATTCCACGTTAACCTCGTATGTTTGTGGATTTCGACCTTACTTGTATATGGCGGTGTAAGGATACATCCTAGAAGCTGATCAGGCTTGACTTCCAACATGGCATCGAGGGAGTTTGTCTCTCCATGACACCAGCAACTTTACATCTCGTGGACAGGTCGTTTAGAAGTCGCATTGAGGTGTATTTTGTGGAAAATAGGTATTCGTTTGAACATCGCAGTTAAATGAACATTCCGCCACCGGATCATTCGTGTAAACACATCTAATTATGTGCAGTATGTACACCTCATTGCACCCATCCCTAAAACTTTGAACGTTTCTAGCTACCAAACTAAAATAGATAGAATTTTGATTTAAACTGATTTGCACACAATTGATTTAATTACACCGGATACATGAGAGAAATTCGTAATGTGCTCTTTTAGCTCTCTGGAAAATAACTACGTTACCTGTATTCATAACTGTGTAGCAAGAAAAATGTTTCTATCCTGTGCGGCTGGTCCCGGCGGAGGTTCGAGTCCTCCCTTGGGCATGGGTGTGTGTGTCTGTCCTTAGGATAATTTAGGTTAAGTAGTGTGTAAGCTTAGGGACTGATGACCTTAGCAGTTAAGTCCATTAGATTTCACACACATTTGAACATTTTTTTGTTTACCTATCCAAATAAATATTCGTTCCACTTATAATTCTGTAAGTTACAGAGAAAAAATCGTTACTTGATACTTGAAGCACCCTGTATATAGTTGTCTTGCGAGATGAGCCATCGAGATAGGAGGCAGCGCAGTAGTTAATTACTGTGTATACAGGCTTTCCCTCCTAAGAATCGACAGGAGAATTTTCTCTGGGGTTTTGGCAGATATTTGCAGTTTCGTTTTTGCAGTGAACAGCTGGACTCACAGCAAACAAATACTGGCCATCACGTCTTTCACGCGACCGTCAGTGCCGACAGAAAGCGTCGGTTTGTTTCCCGTTACAAACAAAATGATTTCTAAAGCGGTATTATACATATCCATTTGATAAAGCGGTCCGAAATTAGTCTGGCGTGATATTCATTTTACCGATACGTATTAACACGGACAGTAAAACACGAAGTATGATCAGAACTCCAGCAACGCCCTTCCCTGTGCTGCCTGCTACTGCCACGCAGCAGCACTGCTCTATCGCTGCTGGGGTACTGATTATCCTTCATGTTTTACTGTCCGTGTTAGTACGTATCAGTAAAGCAGATGTAGCACTAGAATAATTTGGGACCGCACTATCGAATGGGCTCGTAAAATTACATTTTAAAAATACTCTGTTTTTAAGAGGAAGCAAATCTGTCGACACTGACGACCAGTGTTTGGGCTGACTCCAGCTACATATTGCAAAAATTAGAGGGTATTGTGGCACGACAACATGATATACTTACGGGTGCTATATCAGTAGCTTTGCCTAGCTACCTGTGGGAGAAGCAGGAAAATACATCGAAAAAAAAATCGTTCAAATGGCTCCAAGCACTATGGGACTTAACATCTGAGGTCATCAGTCCCCTAGACTTAGAACTACTTAAACCTAACTAACCTAAGAACATCACACACATCCAAGCCCGAGGCAGGATTCGAACCTGCGACCGTAGCAGCAGCGCGTTTCCGGACTGAAGCGCCTAGAACCGCTCGGCGACAGCGGCCGGCAAAATACATCGAAATCCACTACATATGAAACGAACAACGAACACACCTTAGTCGAAAATTATTGTAAAAACAGACTTTGTGTTCCATAACAAGGTACTTAATTGTCATAAAACGTTATTCATCAAATACTGCTTTGTTCAGAAATAATAGAAATATGTGTGCCTGCCTCGGCTTAATACACAGACAGTGATTATTGTGCATCGACGTCCTGTACTTCGGAACACAGTTACTCGTTGTTCATCAAAGTGGCTCTGAGCACTATGGGACTTAACTGCTGTGGTCATCAGTCTCCTAGAACTTAGAGCGACTTAAACCTAACTAACCTAAGGACATCACACACATACATGCCCGAGGCAGGATTCGAACCTGCGACCATAGCGGTCGCACGTTTCCAGACTGTAGAGCCTAGAACCGCTCGGCCACTCCGGCCGGCCGTTTTTCATCGAAAGGCCTTAAGTGTTACCGTTCTATTAACAACATGATAGACAGCTATTGGGGGCAGGTGTTTGAATCTAAAATAAGGATACAAACTTTTGTACCTGAGCGACAATCGAAACGCACACTTACCGTCCTTCTTTATCAATTGCTTACTCACCAACAGTAAGATGTGTGCGTTTTTGCTCAGAAATAACGACACCTATTGCGATTGTTGGCAACACATGAACAGACATTAAAAATGCACTTTAATTTTCACTAGCAGGCCGGTGTGCACGTGATAGGGCACAGAGAGGAGGTTTTGGAGGTCTGTTGCATTCATGATAGGTCCATATACTTATGGTCTGGGTTCGATTCCAACTGCTGCCGATGATTTTTGATAGGGAGAGACAAATTCTATTCCCTTCTGGCTACGCCAGGTGAAGAAGTTGTAATCGCATTGTGGTCTGAAATTCACATTAAACATGATATTCCTTCTCTACCAAGTAGACGTTAGGTTGAACCACAGTGAAGTCAGGAGTGGAGACATGAAGAAACACTGTCACCAGTAACGTTTCTTATACTAGTTATATATTTTTAGTGACGAAACAAACACTATGTAGGGTCACAGGACCATCTTTTATTTGAGCTTCTGTATGTCGATAAAATTGGTTCTCAACTGGGCATGCAACTCAGACCGCCCTTAATGCGGAATTTGATCCCTTCGTGACATTACAGCTCGACTACAATTTGTTGTTTGTTCAAAACTGCAGATTCCTCAACATCTCCACATATTGCGCGTGAATGGGTTCGAATCCTGGCCCAGCACTAAAGTTTTCATTATGTATTATCAAGCTCTAGCATGAGAACACCTATCTGCTGGGGTATAATAATTTTGATTTTTAATTTATTTTCATTCGTTGTCAACACTAACGATATCTTACGTTTTTGACTCCCAGTGAGACAGAGAACTATTTGAGAGATCACTGTAAGTTCGAGGATGTTATTCTGAGCTGCTGGTGGAGGAAAATTCGGTAGCTGACATCTCTTTGTGTGTAGTCAACAGGGATATGTGTGCGGTTCGATTCCCAGTCAGCACTGAACTCTTCGTTATATTATTTCTAGTTCAAACATGCTGACATGTCGCTGCTGGTATAACAAACCCATATTTAACGTTCGTTTTCTCTAGAATATAAGAGCGATAGGTTCCGGTTTGGAGTCCTGGGAAGGAAAAAATTACTGTTTCGTCTCGTCATTTCAGTTAAAACGTCTTGATAGTGCCGAGAAAATCCGATGTGTCACAGTTGATTCTGCTTCGATACCAATCCGACTAGGTTCTGGTTCAAATGGCTCTGAGCACTATGGGACTCAACTGCTGTGGTCATAAGTCCCCTAGAACTTAGAACTACTTAAACCTAACTAACCTAAGGATATCACACACATCCATGCCCGAGGCAGGATTCGAACCTGCGACCGTAGCGGTCTTGCGGTTCCAGACTGTAGCGCCGTTAACCGCTCGGCCACTCCGGCCGGCGACTAGGTTCTGGGTTCGAACCCTGTCCAACCCAAAGCCTTACCTCACGGCATTTCAAATAAGTTACTTGTGAAGAAGCAATATTTAACATCTCTCGTAGTTCGTTAACAAGAACAATAGATGCTGGGTAGGAATTCGCGTCCGTTTAGAATGTTTACGTTATGTAATTTAAAGTTGATATTTGCTAACTGATACTGTCTAAAATCGAGGTATATCACTCTTTGTATGCCTAGTCAGGAATGACTGTTAGTTTCCGTCAGTCACGAAATCTTTGCTTAGTCTGCATGACCTGGGTTTGAATCCATATGCAGAACGAGATGGTTCGTCGTGTCATTTGAAGTTCATACATATTCGCAACTAGCTGCTCGTGAATAACTTAAATTCTTAATGTCATTTTGTCTTAAATAATAAGTAAGGTATGTTACTTTGAAGAGGAAATCATGAATACGACGAACTTACTAGGTGCATTACGTATCTGACGTAATAAGGAGAGTGGTAACATTTCAGGTATGTCATTTAGTGTAATAAATGTGAGCTTACACGCCTTACGGACAGTCTTATCTGTGATAAGGTGTGCCCTGATATTTGTAGTATCGTGGTATTACTTTACATCTTGAGTTATCGCTGCACAGGACAGTGCTTTCTAGTGTTGACTTGTAGGAACCATTTTCAATAGTCAAACGACTGTACCGTGGAGCGATTAGAGGACCTGCTAGACAGCTGCGTTATGCAGTTTGCATGCAAATAAGGTGAAATGCAATTCAGGTCGTTCGGATACTTTTGAGCACGACTGTACATTACGGTGTAACATCCTATTGATGACGAGATAGACACAGACTGCCAATCATGGTCTAGAAAAAGATTTGCTTTTTAACAAGAAACTATGGCGGCATTATGACTTGGGAAAATCACGAAGAAAGTAAATCTGGGTAGCTGTACCGGGAGTTGAACCCCACTCCTACAGAATGCGAGGCTCGCTTCTCTTATCATCTGTCAAGACAAATGCTCACGAATTACGAGAAACAAAGATCAAAACGAGATAAGATCACACAGAACAGGCAAATGGGGGCAATGCTGATTATATATAGACAGGAAAAAGGTATAGTTTAAGTGAACTGCACTAGATTGCATTTACAAGATGAAAAGTCTTGGCACGTCGAGTCATTCGTCTTAACACATGGCTGGTTTTCCTACAGGTTTATCCCTCGCTGATCGCTGATAAGCTTGTGGTATCTAGGTTTCGTCCCATAACACATATTTGAACGTTGCTACTCGTTACGGTTATCAAGTTAAGGGATCTATAGTTTCAGGTTAATTACGAATCACTTTGCATTTTCCGCAGGCACAAAATGTTATGAGAGATAAAAATTGCATGGAGTGACTTAAAAACGTACTGCTACTAACTTTGAATGTGTATGTGTGACACTGAAGCTATTAAGACACTATCTTCCAGGACTAATTCCTCTCAACGCGTATAAATCCTCTTGTCCCCCGAAAAGACAGCGAAGTAACGGGAATTATAATAGCCATTCATTTTCTTATTTTATTAATTATAAAGTGGTTGTTAAAGCATGCAACTATGAAATAATAGTTTCTCTTTTATTGTGAAAACATTTGTTGCTGTCAGTCACGATTTACATTTGTTTAATTTTTTTGCACATGACGCGTTTCCTACTGCCAAGCGTGCTTTTTATTACTTTACAACGATTTAAATACTACTGACGTTGCACGCTCGACGTATACATATTATATCCCACTTACGGAAACATTTGCTAATATGACACGAAAATTTGATGATTGTCTCAGGAACTGTGGTACCTATTATTACAATGAATGAAAAATCACCCCCTGGATCAGTTTTCTTTTTGCCCGTTACCACCTGTCCTGCAGATCGAGGCTGATAATCACAAATAAAAGAAATAATGACACTGACGGAGTCTCTTCATTCGCGACGCGAGAAGTCAGTTGCGATACATTTTCACCGGTTTCTATTATAGAGATTACCGCATATCACATAGAACACGTATTACATTTAACTATTCATAACGTAATAAGACCGCACTTCACATTTGGAATTAGTTCCTGACATACGTCGTGCGTAAGATAAATTAAAACAATAGAAATCGTGAGTGGGCACAAAAGATGTTTAGGTCATAAAAACGGAAGCAACAAATAATAGGCAAAACCTTCCGTCGGTAGCTCTGTTGCCAGGTAGTCAAGTAGGGATGACGAAAATTTTGTCGACGTGACTAATCTTACCTGAGTGTATCTACGTGCGCATGACTTAACGGACGTTGACCACTGGCGTCGCTTAGCCAGAGACCGTGGTAAACATTCAGAAAATGCCGAAACGACTGCGTGTAGTTAACAGATTTGTTTTATGGAAGCGGTCTGCTCGACATCGCAGTAATACAGCTTCGTGAGCTGTGTACATCGTGATCACTTTATACTGCTTGCGTGCAGCTATTACACATCGACATAATGTTAACAGAGTTAGGTTAACGAGTTTATCTCGAGCCTTTCCATGCAGTCACGTTCGCTTACAGTCATGACACTTCAAACGCTGTTTTTGCATTATTTGCAGTCGTGCCTTCACGTATATCATGGGAAGTGGAACATATAATATTTCAGCTTTAATCTGAAAAACACTCGTTATATTAGATTCATCTACAGTGTGCAGTCATACATCTGATACGCAGCAGACTGATCACTGGAAAGCGACTGGATATCACCTTCGAGAGGGATTTTTCGGGAATAGACACTCAAAATTTTGCGTTGTTTCCAAGTTTAATTAATGAAGAAAGCGCTCAGAAAATCTCAAAGGAAGGGAGGCTATCAGGATATAACGTACCACTCAGGATAATATCATTAGAGACGGAGCACAAGCTCGGATTAGGAAATGATGGGAAAGCAAATCGACCGTGTCTTCTACATAGGAACTATCCTGGTATTTACTTTAAACGATTTAGGGAAACTACGGTAAATCAGAATGTAAAAGGCTGCATACAAATCCAGTCAGAGTCTTACTACTGCGCCGGCTGATTCGGTCGGAAATTCGAAGAAATTCTTTTTTTATTCCACCTGGGTAACTTCGGATCTTAACCATTATTTTTGAAACAATCGTAACTTTTGTGATTCAGGAAAATGTATGGATGAACTCCGACTTCAGTCCCAATGCTCATTTGCCAGTGTTTATGGTAACGTCAGTGTTTTTGTAACATCTATGGATACTGTATGCAGCATCAGTTTTGTTAACACCAGGCACAAGACGCAGTTAAAATGGCTTATGTAATGTTAGATTGGCTGCGGCCGGACAAGTTATGTAACTATGTCTACCTCATCAGGACCTCACCCCAATGCCTAGCATCTAATCATAATCAAAACACAAAGTCTCACTGATGTAGTAGTCTAGCCGTGCCCTAGACACACAAAAAATAAAAGATACCACCAAATCTCAATGTATACCATGGAAGGTCTATTATTTGTAATTTAATTCACCAATGGAAAGAGCACGCAGTTGGATCAAATACCCATGGCCCTTGAAATAGAGTATTCGATGAATATACATGATTCTGATGGCAGATAAAAAGCTTTCGTTTAGTTCACTTGACTTACAGTGAATGGAGGACTATATAACTATGTGCAGGAAACTATGACCAGGACCTGTGCGTCCCAAGCCTAGGTTATTTACACAGTAGATGTTTCTCTTTCTCGGATGAGCCCACCAGAAGAAATCGAAAGCCGAAGTATTTGGAGTTAAAAGTTGGTTATCTGGGAACATAACACTCAAGCTAATACATAATAATCAAAATAGTTCTGCAACTGAGAGTCAAACAATTCTCGTTTGCGATTCCTGATTTAATAAAGTAATGATAACCAAGCTGTTCACAAAATATTGAGTAAAAAAATGTCTTAACGGATAATTTTTCCCACGCATATGTACAAAAGCGGTCACCCTTTTTTTTTCTTTTAGGAAGTTTACGTTATAAAATTAGAAGGCGTTCTATAGGGCGAATTCCATGAGAATTGTTACAGTTTCCAAATGAAAAACCTTCTTTTGCAGAGTGCATAAATATTTGAAAAATAAAATCTGTGAATTAAAATACAGAAAATGAGTCAAACACTGCAAACTCCATTACAACAGCCTATAAGTGAATATAACTGCAGATGATGAAGAGATTGTATTTGATGCATCAATCGTTGACGTACATGAACTTGCAGTACATTTCATGTGAAGCAGTTTACTGCGGCACATTTCAGGCATTTGCCTTTATCTGATTTCTGAAATTAACGGCAGCAGCATTCTCGCGACTGATTATGGAAAAGATGTTTTGTTTAATTAATTTAGTCACCTTCCAGCGGAGCGAACACTGAAAGGAACTTTCATCTGGAATAGTGTACGGAAGATACAGACTGACAATTATCGAACAATATGGAAATAACGTAAATTAATTACAAACTACGGCGTGCACACTCTTTATTCAACATGTAAACGTCACTGCAGATATTCAGGGTTAGGTTGCCTACCATCATTGGCGATGATGTGGCGCAGACGAATAGCGAAATTCTGCATGACCCACTGAAGTGTCGGAACATCGATGCTACCGATGACCTCCTTCATGGCTGTTCTCAGCTCAGCAATGGTTTTTGTATTATTACTGTACACCTTGTCTTTAACGTAGCCCCACAAAAAGGAGTCGCATGTTTTCAGATCCGGAGCAATGGCGGCCAATCGAGGACCATGCCAGTGGCCTCTGGGTACCCCAGAACCGGAATGCGGTTCCCAAAGTGCTCCTCCAGGACATCAAACACTCTCCTGCTTCGATGGAGTCGAGCTCGGTCTTGCATGAACCACATCTTGTCGAAATCAGGGTCACTTTAGATAATGACGATGTAATCATCTTCCGAAACCTTCACGTACCGTTCGGTAGTCACCGTGCCATAAGGAATATCGCACCGATTATTCTGTGAATGGACGTTGCAAGAGACTCCTCGACCGCGAAATGCACATTCTCAGTCCCTCAAATGCGCCAGTTTTGCTTATTGACGAACCCATTGAATGAAAGTGGGCTTCGTCGACATCGCTAAAGCAAACCATGCATGCGCATACTAATTCCCATCATTCGCTGCGGCCAATTGTGCAGTTTGAACGTCCGAACGCAAACCGTTCAGAAGTAGTGACGATTTTATTTCATATAGTTCAGTAACTGGCACCCTGTATTATCCCTGTTTAAAAGTGAATGAATTAAGCCCGTCATGAAATCATTCTGTTTTCATACCAAGTAAGGAGTAAGAGTAAATGCATTTAACACACCTCTGTTAGGTTACTGATCGGTTGAAGAAGCTCTGAAACGAACTTGCATTTAGGTACACAGAATTATCTTAGACACAAATTGAAATTGAAATTGAAGACACAATGTGAGGCCTATTTCTAATGCTGTGAAAAAAGTAATTAATTAGTATCATGCGAGAGTGTAGCAATGTTATAAGATCAGGTCGGAACTGTACTCGTAAACTGTAGGCTGAACGTCGCGCTGTGGATACTTATGTGCCAAGCAAGTGAATTAGGGATGGGAAAGACCCACCGATGTTTAATAATAAAATTCTCGCTTGGAGGACATAAAAGTAGACATCCCTGTCGTAAAGAAGTAACTGGAAGAGTAGGAAACAGAAACCAAAACATTGCACTGAAACAAGTGTTCAGTTCACAGTGCTGTGAAATGTGGGAAAAAACAGCAAACTGGCATTTATAAGAAGAAGACTAACACCAAAAATTCAACAGGAGCGTAACAATTACGAAATCGTCCACGCAACATGCCACTGATGATGCCTTGCAGAAAATAAAGGCGAAACGAGTATGGCACTAAAATTGTGTGTTATTCAGTTGCTGTCAGACGGTCCATAAGTAAAAATTATCAGGTCATGATGGCATCCCAATTCGGTTTTACAGAGAGTATTCTGTGGTATTGACCCCTTACTCAGCTTGCGTTTATCGTGAATTTCTCGCCCAGAGAAAAGTCGCAAGCGTCTGAAAAAAAGCATAGGCGAATACTGTGTATAAGAAAGGTAGAAGGTCGGATCCGCGTAATTACAAACCTGTATCCTTAATATCGATTTGTTGCAGAATTCTTGAAAATATTTTATGGTCGAATGTAACAAATATCCGTAATACAGAGAAGCTTCTGTCCACAAATCAGCATGGACTTACAAAGTATCGCTCGTGCGAAACTCAGCTTGACCTTCCTTGTTTCAAAATGGTTCAAATGGCTCTGAGCACTATGCGACTTAACTTCTGAGGTCATCAGTCGCCTAGAACTTAGAACTAATTAAACCTAACTAACCTAAGGACATCATACACATCCATGCCTGAGACAGGATTCGAACCTGCGACCGTAGCGGTCGCTCGGCTCCAGACTGTAGCGCCCAGAACCGCACGGCCACTCCGACCGGCCTGACCTTCCTTAAAATGATGTCCTACGAGCCATGGATGAAGGGAAACAGTCATATTCCATATTCCTGTATTTTCGAAAAGCGTTTGATACGGTGTGCCACTGCAGACCGGAGATGAAGGTCTGAGCGTACGGGTTAGGTTCCCAGGTTTGTGAGTGGCTCGAGGACGCCTTAACTAACAGTACCCCCAGTGCGTTGTCATCATCGGTGAGTGTCACAAACAAGGGCATCGACTGGAGTGCCCCAGGAACGTGTGATCGGACCACTCTGATTCACTATATACATAAGTGATCTGACGGGCAGGTTGAGCAACAATTTACGGCTGTTTGCTCATGATGCCGTGGTGTATGGGAAGATGTCGTTATTGAGTGACTGTAGGAGCATACAGGATGACTTTTAGTTTCCAGTTCGTGTGATGAATGCAGCTTGCTCTAAATGTAGAAAAATTTAATTTCATGTGGATGAGTAGGAAAAACAGTCCTGTAACATTACAGTATTAGTAGTGTGATGCCCGAAAAAAGTCACATCAATTAAATATCTGGGCATAACATTGCAAAGCGATGCGTAATTGAACGAGCACGTCAGGTTGCTAGAAGGGAAGACGAATGGTCGAAAAGTATAGCTCATCTATATTGCAGACAACAAAAAACACTAGTGCGAGCCATTCCTGAGTGTTTGAGATCATCACCAGGTCGAATCAAAGGAAATTAACGAAACAATTCGGAGGCGTGCTGCAAGACTTGTTGTTGGTAAGTCCCATCAGCACGCAAGTATTACGGAGACAATTCGTGAATGGAAATCTCTGGAGTGCAGACGACGCACTTTTCAAGAGGCACTTTTGAGGAAATTTAGAGAAACGGGGTTTGAGGCCGACTGCAGAACGGTTCTACTACCACCAACGTACATTTTGCGTAAGGACCACGAAAACAAGGTGGGAGAAATTAGGGCTCGCACGGAGGCATATACAGGGTGTTACAAAAAGGTGCGGCCAGACTTTCAGGAAACATTCCTCACACACAAAGAAAGAAAATATGTTATGTGGACATGTGTCCGGAAACGCTTACTTTCCATGTTAGAGCTCATTTTATTACTTCTCTTCAAATCACATTAATCATGGAATGAAAACACACAGCAACAGAACGTACCAGCGTGACTTCAAACACTTTACTACAGGAAATGTTCAAAATGTCCTCCGTTAGCGAGGATACATGCATCCACCCTCCGTCGCATGGAATCCCTGATGCGCTGATGCAGCCCTGGAGAGTGGCGTATTGTATCACAGCCGTCCACAATACGAGCACGAAGAGTCTCTACATTTGGTACCGGGGTTGCGTAGACAAGAACTTTCAAATGTCCCCATAAATGAAAGTCAAGAGGGTTGAGGTCAGGAGAGCGTGTAGGCCATGGAATTGGTCCGCCTCTACCAATCCATCGGTCACCGAATCTGTTATTAAGAAGCGTACGAACACTTCGACTGAGATGTGCAGGAGCTCCATCGTGCATGAACCACATGTTGTGTCGTACTTGTAAAGGCACGTGTTCTAGCAGCACAGATAGAGTATCCCGTATGAAATCATGACAACGTGCTCCATTGAGCATAGGTGGAAGAACATGGGCCCAATCAAGACATCACCAACAATGCCTGCCCAAACGTTCACAGAAAATCTGTGTTGATGACGTGATTGCACAATTGCGTGCGGATCCTCGTCAGCCCACACATGTTGATTGTGAAAATTTACAATTTGATCACATTGGAATGAAGCCTCATCCGTAAAGAGAACATTTGCACTGAAATGAGGATTGACACATTGTTGGATGAACCATTCGCAGAAGTGTACCCGTGGAGGCCAATCAGCTGCTGATAGTGCCTGCACACGCTGTACATGGCACGGAAACAACTGGTTCTCCCGTAGCACTCTCCATACAGTGACGTGGTCAACGTTACCTTGTACAGCAGCAACTTCTCTGACGCTGACATTAAGGTTATCGTCAACTGCACGAAGAATTGCCTCGTCCATTGCAAGTGTCCTCGTCGTTCTAGGTGTTCCCCAGTCGCGAGTCATAGGCTGGAATGTTCCGTGCTCCCTAAGACGCCGATCAATTCCTTCGAACGTCTTCCTGTCGGGACACCTTCGTTCTGGAAATCTGTCTCGATACAAACCTACCGCGCCATGGCTATTGCCCCGTGCTAATCCGTACATCAAATGGGCATCTGACAACTCCGCATTTGTAAACATTGCACTGACTGCAAAACCACGTTCGTGATGAACACTAACCTGTTGTGCTACGTACTGATGTGCTTGATGCTAGTACTGTACAGCAATGAGTCGTATGTCAACACAAGCAGCGAAGTCAACATTACCTTCCTTCAATTGGGCCAACTGGCGGTGAATCGAGGAAGTACAGTACATACTGACGAAACTAAAATGAGCTCTAACATGGAAATTAAGCGTTTCCGGACGCATGTCCACCTAACATCTTTTCTTTATTTGTGTGTGAGGAATGTTTCCTGAAAGTATGGCCGTACCATTTTGTAACACCCTGTAGATAGACGATTTTCCCTTGCTCTATTTGCGAGTGGAACAGGGAAGGAAATTATTGGTGGTGATACTTTGTACCCTCTGTCATGTACCGTACGGTGGCTTGCGGAGTATGAATGTGTATGCAGAAATACAAATCTGTGATACGTGAGTGACGTAGACCACTGTTATCTGAATCCCTATTTTCCTTTTGCGCTTACCGAATGAACGTGGAGAGAGAAATCAGGTACGCCATCTACACATACCTACTATCGGTTAACACTCAGACCTCCACTTGGAAGTGATGCCCCTAAATACATCGCGGGAAATACTAGACGACTAGGACAATATTACAATAAGGAGTAATCAAATGAAAAAGAGACAAATAGTAGAAAAGTGAGTAAACTGAAACTTCCTGGCAGATTAAAACTGTGTGCCGGACCGAGACTCGAACACGGAAAATTTGCCTTTCTCGGGCAAGTGCTCTAGCACCTGAGCTACCCAAGCACGACTCGCGCCCTGTCCTCACAGCTTTATTTCCGCCAGTATCTCGTCTCCTACATTCCAAACTTCAGAGAAGATCTCCTGCGAACATAGCAGAACTAGCACTCCTGGAAGAAGGATATTGCGTAGACATGGCTTAGCCACAGCCTGGGGGATGTTTCTAGAATGAAATTTTCACTCTACAGCGGAGTGTGCTCTGATATGAGACTTCCTGGCAGATTAAAACTGTGTGCCGGACCGAGACTCGAACTCGGAACCTTTACCTTTCGCGGGCAAGTGCTCTACCATCTGAGCTACCCAAGCACGACTCACGCCCCGTTCTCACAGCTTTAATTCCGCCAGTACCCCGTCTCCTACCTTCCAAACGTCACAGCTCAGTTGGTAGAGCACTTGCCCGCGAAAGGCAAAGGTCCCAAGTTCGAGTCTCGGTCCGGCACACAGTTTTAATCTGCCAGGAAGTTTCATATCAGCGCACACTCCGCTGTAGAGTGAAAATTTCATTCTAAGTGAGTAAACTGTTTATTATTTAAAAAAGTAATCGCCATAAGAGTTAATAAATCTATCCTATGGTGAGTCAGTATGGTGTGTGCCATCATGGGAAATGTTTGCGTTTGTCTTCGGAAGTGCGATTGTACCCGGGCGTGCTCCTCTTCTTCCGAATAGTCTTTCTTCAGGGCACCAAAAATATGGAACTCGCGTAGGGAGAGATTGTAACTGTATGGAGGATGTGTAAGGGATTCCCAGCGAAACTTCTGCAGTATACTCTAAACAACCTTGGAAACATGTGGGTGCTGCAGAATTTTCGCCAACATTTTTCCAAGATTGTTTCCAGTACACTGCAGAAGCATCTTTGGGAAGCCCGTACATATCCTCCATGCAGTTCCAATCTCTTCCCATGCGATTTTCATATTTTTGAAGCCCTAAAGAAACACATTAGTGGCCGTTGATTTGCTTCGGACGAAGATGTGCATACTTGGGTACAAACACGCTGTAGTAGGTAACCGCAAACATTTTTCCATGAAGGTACTGATCATCTTGTCTCACAGTTGGGCAAATGTATTAATAGTTATGGTGCTTGTGTTTGAAACAGTAAACAGTTTAATTACTGTTGTTCTGTTTGCCTCATTTTCATTTGGTTGCCCTTGCAGTTGTATCGTGAAAAAAGGAAAAGACAAAATAATATGCATAAACCGAAGGAAAAGACTTTGCAATTCTCTTTTACAAGATCATAGATAAACTACTCGACTCAAACACTTCTATAGATATACATCGACAGAAAACGATGATTCATTCATATAGCTTGTCGCATGGGGGCTGGCTTGTGAAACAAGGTAGACCGCACGGCCTGGATAGAATGCGTCCTGCAGAATGTAGACCACTGATCTAGTACACTGGTGTGTTTAATCTTGTACAAAGATCATTGTCCCGTTTCCTTATCTTTGCCTCAGAAGAACCCGGAACAAATCTCGATTCGAAGACAGCTGGCGCACACGAACAATTTTTTTCCATCTTGGGTCATCTTGGGTTAAATGACGAAATGATGAAAGGAATGGCACCTAGCCGTATAATTTATAACTAACAAGTCCATTATGACGTTCAGAAAGAAGAGATTCAAGGACTTCAAATACATAGTGCTAAAGGTGTTACCAGTATGTTTAATCCAAAAGTAAGAGTTACGAAGATGGTAATAAATTTGAACGAGAATCATAAAAAAAACGATGCTCTTTTGGTGAAATCCTGAGAGAGGTGGTGGACTCCTTGACAAATGATAGTCGCAGTCAGGTATAGCGAGAGTATATCCTTGTCAAGTCAGCCACATTTAGAGTTTCCGTGGTTTCCCTAAATTGACTCAGGTTAACGCTCTTTTGAAAACAACATGTCCGACTTCCTTCTGAAAATCTGAGCTTCAAATCCTTTTCTAATGATCTCGTTGCTAACGGGATGTTGCACTTTACCTTTCTTCCTTCATCCGGAATGATGTTGGGTAAATTTAATGTAAGTATTTTAGACAAACTTTAAAATAATTCTGCTGACCCCATTGTATATGGCTCTGAGCACTATGGGACTTAACATCTATGGTCATCAGTCTCCTAGAACTTAGAACTACTTAAACCTAACTAACCTAAGGACTGCACACAACACCCAGCCATCACGAGGCAGAGAAAATCCCTGACCCCGCCGGGAATCGAACCCGGGAACCCGGGCGTGGGACCCCATTGTATATTCGCGTAAATACCATCAAGGTAAGGTAAGAGAATGTGAAGTGCGTTCAGATACCAAAACCATTTTCCCACCCTCCACCATGTACTACACAGTGGCTCAGGAGTTCTTTTGCAGATAGGTGAAAGACTGAAAGTATTTTAAGCCTTTGTTTAATAAGTCTGTAATCGGTAAGCATATTTTGTGTCGGACTGATAATTCTCACATTGATAACTTTAAGATTCCGACATTATTTATCTGCGTGCCATTTTTGTTCTAACAAAAAAAGCGTACCCTCTATGATTTAACTCTAAAGTACTGCAATCGAGCGACGCAGGCCAGGTTAAAGAGCCCAACTGCATAACTACTATCTCCGCAACGACTGCTTAAGTGCATTGCAACGCACACAGTAATCAAATTCTATTGAAGTCTTCAACTCCCATAACTCTAATTTACTGCATTTGGAGCTGTTTAATGTTTTCAACTGTTGCGCCGTTTGTTCGTATACTTTAGCATGGTCGCCATTATGGATCGGTTACCTTCATGTATACGTAACGTAATTTTGAGTATTAGCGATGAGATGTATAGTACTATTCCGTCAATACTAACGTGAACTACGGCAGCCTTGAGCTAGTAGTACGGATCAGGAGACGACAGCTTGATGAAGACTGTGGGGTGGCGCATATTTTACTCCTTCTTCCTGCCTTCCGTTACTGGTCAATGTATGTATTGTAGCGCTGCAGAAGTGTCTGTGTTACGAAATTCCGTTTAACTTGCTGTTCAGTGCATATGCATCGACAAAGAAAGAAATAACAAGTTCGTTGGAATGAAGCTTCATAAATTTCTATGATGTCTTGAAGATTGAGAAAATAAGTGACTGTAAGACTTCGGACCGATTATAAAATTTATGGGGACCCGCCTCTGTTGTCTCAGCAGTGGTTTTAATATATACCATTCTTAAAAACGAAAATTCTCAATAGAATATTACACTACAGGCCATTAAAATAGCTACACCACGAAGATGACGTGCTACAGACGCGAAAATTAACCGACAGGAAGAAGATGCTGTGATACGCAAATGATTAGCTTTTCAGAGCATCCACACAAGGTTTGCGCCGGTGGCGACACCCACAACGTGCTGACACGAGGAAAGTTTCCAACCGATTTCTCATACACAAACAGCAGTTGACCGGCGTTGCCTGGTGAAACGTTGTTGTAATGCCTCGTGTAAGGAGGAGAAATGCGTACAATTACGTTTCCGACTTTGATAAAGGTCGGATTGTAGCCTATCGCGATTGCGGTTTATCGTATTGCGGCACAGCTGCTCGCGTTGGTCGAGATCCAATGACTGTTAGCAGAATATGGAATCGGTGGGTTCAGGAGGGTAATACTGAACGCCGTGCTGGATCCCAACGGTCTCGTATCACTAGCAGTCGAGATAACAGGAATCTTATCCGCATGGCTGTAACGGATCGTGCAGCCACGTCTCGATCCCTGAGTCAACAGATGGAGACGTTTGCAAGGCAACAACCATCTGCAGGAACAGTTAGACGACGTTTGCAGCAGCATGGACTATCAGCTGGGAGAGCATGGCTGCGGTTACCCTTGACGCCGCGTTACATACAGGAGCGCCTGCGATTGTGTACTCAACGACGAACCTGGGTGCACGAATGGCAAAATGTCATTTTTTCGGATGTATCCAGGTTCTGTTTACAGCATCATGATGGTCGCATCCGTGTTTGGCGACATCGCGATGAACGCACATTGGAAGCGTGTATTCGTCATCGACATACTGGCTTATCACCCGGCGTGGTGGTTAGGGGTGCGCCATATGAAGCGCAGCTTTCCGTTGATGCACGGAAAACAAAGGGGAAGACGCATTTTGAGATTTGTTTGACTGCGTGCTGAAATTGGCCAAAGCAATTTAAAGCAACAAGTAATCTACATTTTCGACGGATATCCCTTGGATTTTATTCTTTTATTTTTACAAATGTACAGATAAAGAACGCCACGGATTTGTGAATAGCAGTTTTACCAAACAAAGAAAGCTTAGGGATTAAACTTCCTGTTGGCGACGAAGTGGGTAGGACGGGGAAGGAAATTGATTGCGTCTTTCTAAAGGACCCATCCTGGCATTTGAGTGAACCTTTTCACTACCAAATTTTTCGGAGTGAAAGGCATTAACTGGTGTGTCGTTCTAACAAGACACAGCCAGGGCAAAAGCTCCACAGGCGCAAACATGAGAGCTGGTACCTGTGGCTATAGACCAGCCACGGGCGGGGCTGAGGATGAAGACATCTACTTCGCCTCGGCCAATTGCCGGCCGATTACAATCCGCTAATGACCGGACGACGACGGGCAGATGCCTACTCGGAAGACAGAAGAGCAGCTCTCGCCATCTTGGTTATAGATCATCGTCCAGGGCTGACTTAGACAGGGTACGTCGTTTAGTGAACTCTTAGAAGTGAACAGACAGTTGTAAATTGCATTTGCCATGTACTTTGAAGTTTACCTACGACTATTTCCACTTAGCCATGGAGGTTTTTTAGGGTAGTAATGTTACAGACTTCTTATTCGTCAAGACACAAAGATAAGTAAACCTTCTTAACTGGTTTGTATGACTTCCTTACTAATTTGTTGGAGTTTTGTAGAATATTCTGCCACCAATCCAGTTGTCTGAGCCTTGGGCATAGCTGTGTAATAGCGGCAGGAAGAAAATGCGGCCTACCGCAACTACAGTGGTAACTCGGCCTGCACAGCAGTAGCGACGAGGCCTTTACAAAACTGGTGGCGAGGATTTACGAAATTAACGTTGTAAGACGTGTATATTTCTATTGTCTATTGTCAAACCACAGTTTATGAAAGATGTTTATATTTTGTTAAGTTTGCGGTCCCTCCCGCCAACAATATTTTGGTGCAGACATTCCCTGCTACCACAATTATTTCCAAAATGACAAATATTAATTATTCCTACTTAATCCTATTAATAAAAGATAAACATCTTTCACAAATTGTGGTTTGACAATAGACAATAGAAATATACACGTCTTACAACGTCTTAGTCAGAAGTAATAATATGAAAAACATATATCCCACCATTTCGTTTTCCAACACGGGGAGGGATGGGACATTAGGAGTTACTCGTAAGTACCTCCAGGATTTCAGAAGGCGACCGGGCAAAAACTACAAGATACCCTGGAAGAGACACATCAGTGAATAGAACAGCTCTACAAGTTTTTAACTCTCATTACAGTTGCTCAATATGGCACCGTTTGTCACAAGGAAAACCTCAGTACGTACGTGCAGTTCATTGAGACGAATGTCCAGGAAGGCGTGACAGTAGCCTCCTATGCAAATCAGTTCATTTAACAGCCTATCTGTAGGCGCGAACTAATTCTAGCGAGCTGAGAGCTTAACAATGAAACCTAAAGACAGCACAACATACAGGTGAAATCTGTAACTACAAGAGTTCTGCAAACAGTTCGCAAGCTTCACTTACCCAGTGGGACTTCAGACATAGCAATAAAATGGAGGAAATGGCCATTGGTTCACTGATAGCCTATCATGGGACACATCGGTAGTGACTGGGTTAAGCGATTTAGGAAAATTACAGAGTATCTAAATCTGGACGGCCAGACGACGACCTAAACCGCAGTCTTCCCAAAAAAGAGCCCATTGTGTTATCAGTGCGCCATATCTCTCTGTCCTCACAGCAGTTAACAGCATGAACGACGTTTCTTGACTATTGACATAAACAGTGCACGTCTGTTTTTTAATGTTTCTTGCCCAAGAAAAACGTGACGGCACGGCTGTAACATGCAGCTTCTATTTCGATTCTGCTCACTTCTATGATGAAATGACACCACTCACTCACATCTCGCAACTAAATTAAACTGGTATTTATTCCCAGCCAAAACGTTTTGGAGACGCATGGAGTAAACGACATCCGCGCTGAAGTATTCCTACGGTTCATCAGCACTGTCACACACGTTACGGTTTAATTCAATCTGAGAACACCGAACCCTCAGAGAGTAAGCCTCTAGTCTTAGGTAGCAGTGGGTCCGACGAACTTGTGCATAAGTCATAGATCAAAGTTATGCGGACATCTTGGTGTAATGCGAAATTAACCACTAGATGTCACTAGAGACGGGCCCTGCACTATAAAAGGAGGCGCGGAGTACGAATATTTTGTTGTCAGTAGAGAAGCAATGACAGCAGCATAGGTCGATCAGGAGAGCTCATTGACTTCTAACGTGGACTAGTCCTTGGACGTCACCTGATTAATAAACACACAATGTACATTTCAAACCTTCTAAAGCTGCCCTAGCCGACTGATGGTGGTGCAGTTGTAAAGTGGCAATGCGAAGGAACAATTACATCTAAACCAAGACCAGACAAACCTTACGTAGTATCGGACTGGAACCGTCGAGCATGGCGAAGGGTGGCTGTGAAATACCTCATAAAATCAGCGGAAGCAATTACTCTTGAGTCCCAAAGCACCAGCAGCAGTCTAGCTAGCACAATGACTGTGCTGTCCGCCCCAGTAGCTGGGTGGTCAGCGTGACGGATTGCCGTCCTACGGGACCGCGTTCGATTCCCGGCTGGGTCGGGGATTTTCTCCGCTCAGGGACTGGGTGTTGTGCTGTCTTCATCATCATTTCATCCCCATCTGGCGCTCATGTCGCCCAATTTGGTGTCGAATGTAGTAAGACCTGCACCAAGGCGGCCGGACCTGCCCCGCAAGGGGCCTCCCGGCCAATGACGCCAAACGCTCATTTCCAATGACTGTGCGTGCAGGGTTAAATGAATGGGGTACAATGATCGCAAAACTCCTCATACGCGACTGGACAATGGATGATTGGAAAGCATTGGAGAATTTGTCACGACGCCCCACTGCAGACTGTTAACAAAGGTACGAGCATGAGAAAAACGTTCCCAGATATGTCAGTGGCTCGAAGACTTCTAACGTAATAGAACCCAGTATGTTGTCTTCGAAAATTAGTGTTTATCAGAGACACGGGTATCGTCAGGAGTGCCCAAGGGATATGTGATAGGACCGGTTCTATTTTCTGCATACCTTAATGAACTGGCGGACAGATGAGCACATTCTGCGGTTGCTTGCTGATGATGCTGTGGTGTACCGGAAGGTGTCGAAGTTGACTGTAGTAGGCGACAAGATGACACAGACAAAATTTTTAGTTGGTCTGATGAATGCCAGATAGTTCTACACGTAGAAAATGTAAGTTAATGCCGATGAGTAGGAAAAACAAATCTGTAAAGTTCGGATACAGCACTAGCAGAGTCGTGCTTAACACAGTCACGTCGTTTAAAGATCTGGGCGTAACGTTGCAAAGTGATATGAACTTGTAAGGATTTTGGTAGGGAAGACGAATGGTCGACTTCCGTTTATTGGGTGAATATTGGGAAAGTGTGGTTCATCCGTAAAGGAGACCGCTTATAGGACGTTAGTGCGACCTGTTCTTGAGTATTGCTTGAGTGTTGGGGATCCGTAGCAGGTCGGATTAAAGTAAAACATCGAAGCAATTCACAGGCTGACTACCAGATTTGTTACCGATAGGTTCGAACAAAAGGTAAGTGTCATGGAGACTCTTCAGGAAATCAAATGGGAATATCGGGAGGGAAGACGATGTTCTTTTCGACGAACACTATTGAGAACATTTCGAGTGCCGGTATTTGAATCTGACTGCATAACGATTCTATTGCCGCCAACATACATTTAAAGCAAGGAGCACTTAGATAAGACACGAGAAATCAGGGCTGATACAGAGGCATACAGACAGTCGTTTTTTCCTCGCTGCATTTGGGACTGGAAGAGGAAAGGAAATGACTAGAATTGGTACTGGCCACTCTTCGACACGCACCGAACTGTGGCGTGGGGAGTAGGGCCTATGTACGTAGAATTAAATGTACACTAAAGTGCCAAAGAAACTGGCACACCTGTCTAATATCGTGTAAGGCCCCAGCGAGCACGTAGAAGTGGCGAAACACGACGTGGCATGGACTCGAATAACGCCTGAAGTAGTGCTGGAGGGAATTGACACCACGAATCGTGCAGGGCTGTCCATAAACTTGTAAGAGTGCGAGAGGGCGGAGATTTCTTCTGAACAGCGCTTTGCAAGGGATACAAGATATGCTCAACAATATTCATGTCTGGAGAGTTTGGTGGGCAGCGGAGGTGTTTACACTCAGAAGAGTATTCCTGGAGCTACTCTGTCACAATTCGGACTTGTGGGGTGTCGCAATGTTCCGCTGGAATTGCCGAAGTCCGTCGAAATACACAATGTACATAAATGGATCCAGGTGATCAGATAGGATGCTTACGTACGTGTCACCTGTCAGTGTCGTATCTAGACGCATCAGGAGTCCCATATCACTCCAGCTGCATACGACCCACACCATTAGGCAGCCCCCACCAGCTTTAACAATTCCTTGTTGACTTGCAGGGTCCATGTATTCATGAGGTTGTCTCCATACCCTACACGTCCATCCGCTTAAAACAATTTGAAACTAGACTCGCTAGACCAGGCAACATGTTTCCAGTCAGCAAAAGCCCAGTGTCGGTGCTGACGGGCCCAGGCGAGGTGTAATGCTATGTGTCGTGCAGTCATCAAGGGTACATGAGTGGGCCTTCGACTCCGAAAGCCCATATCGATGAATTTTTGGAATGGTTCGCACGCTGATACTTCTTGATGAGCCGGTATTGAAATTTGCAGCAATTTGCGGAACGGTTGACTTCTTTCACGTTGAAAGTTTCTCTTGAGTCGTCGTTGGTTCCGTTCTTGCAGGAGCATTTTCAGGCCTCAGCGATGTGGGAAATTTGATGTTTTACCGAATTCCTGATATTCACGTTACATTCGTCAAGTTGTCGTACGGGAAAATCCCCACTTCATCGCTACCTCGGACATGCTGCGTCCCATCCCTCTCGATCGACTATAACACAACGTTCAAACTCACTAAAATCTTGTCAAGCTGCCACTGTGGCAGCAGTAGCCTATCTAAGAACTGCACCAGACACTTGTTGTCTTATATAGGCTTTGCTGACCGCAGCGCCGTATTCTGCCTGTTAACATATCTCTGTATTTGAATATGCATGCCTATACCAGTTTCTTTGGCCCTTCAGTGTAGAAATGAGTGATTGGGTGGCTGAATCACGTTATAGCCTGTATCAATCCGAGATAAGGATTTGGGTTTGGCGAATGGATGGGAAATGTTACCCACCATCATGTGCAGTACCAACATTAAAGTGCGGGGAGGGTGCTTTACTGTTGTGTTAGTGTATGAGTGTGTTGTTCATGGTTAGATCGTGGTGCCCATTTCGGGTTTAACAGAACCCCAAGGGTGGAAAGATGTGAACACATTCTACAGCACTGCGTGCTGCGGACAATAGAAGAACAGTCTGAAGCCGATGGCTGTTCGATTCAGCATGACAAAGCACCCTGTCATAAAGCAGAGTCTCTGAGAGTTTGAGTTTTGGACAGTAACATTCCTGAAATGGACTGGCCTGCCAAAAGTCCCGACCTGCACCCTATGGAATACCTTTGGGATGAATTATAACGTCGACTTTGCTCCAGTGCGCAGCGTCCAATATCACTATGTTTTCTGATTTCGGCTCTTATGAAAGAATGGGCTGCCATTCCTCCACAGACATTCAGAGCCCTTTATTGTAAGTATCCCCAGCACAATTCAAGCCGTCATACAGACGAAGAGAGGGCACACCCCATATGAATGTCCACTCACAGGTGTCAGATTGTAACCTCCCCCTCACTTATCGACCTTAATGACAGTGAAAAATTAAACCGCGTGTACCTAATGGAAATTTGGGAAAAGCAATCGTCACCGAGGTTAATTTGTCGATAAAGAGGGAGGAAAGGGTTACATCTAAATGAAAGGAAAAATGCTAATGAAACTGGTGGAAATTAATTTTGAAATAGGGCTAAAGTTAATAAAGAAAGTAAATGTGCGGCCGTTACGTTAACAATCAACTAGCGGTAATTAGATATTTGAGATTTGGGGGAAATTACGGTCGCCAGTCCTAAGGACAATTACTATAGTAATTGAAAAAGAAAGATTATTACACATATAATTAGCACTAGAAGCGTGGCAACTGAAGGTTGACACGTGTAGTGTGAAAACTGAAAGTTTGTCAGAAGTAATAAATTTCGCTACACTCTGACTTAATTTAGCCAAAGAATTAATGAAGCCGGAAAATCGAAAGTTAATTTAGTGACTGACGTTAATTGTGAGCTTTCTTTCTGAAGCACATCGAAATTCAGTAAAATGTGGTTAGTCTTGGACTACCTCAACAATCATTTCAAAAGCTACTCGAATCTATGTAATTTAGAAATAAGAGATTTAACTTTGAACTTGAATTAAATGACCCTGAACAATTAACAATAGTAAAATTTAGTACGTACCAAGCTGAGCTGCAGTCACAGGTAAGCTAAAATACGGTAACAAAACTCGCACTCTTAATTTGTGTTTCTGCAATCTAAATATTGTAGCCAGCTATGAATACCTTAACTGAACTTTGAAATTAAAGCAATGAAACCAAATGATGCTGGCGTTTGAATTTCAACGACACTCGGGTTCATTCCGGAAAAGGAAGGGACCCTGCTTGGTAATGCAATTGGGACACTGAGCAACAAACGTTCATGCTAAGTTGCTGTAATTTTGTGATGCAACAATTTTAAAAGTTTGAAAAGCTGAGGCCTGCCATACAGTTCTAAAACTTTACGTGCTTCCAGTCTTCCTTGTTGGTTGATTGAAGGTTTGAAGCCGTCGATCGATGATGTGGCGACAGTCACTCATTGTCGGCCGTCGCTGTTGCAGAAGCTGGATGTTGGCGCGCCTTCATCTCGACACGGTCACCAGACGAAACGGGCTCTTGATGTGCGCCAGCTAATGCTTCCCGTCCGCGACACCATGTCAGAAACTATCATCGCAAGTCGAGCGCAATTACATGCTGCCAAACCCCGAAAGCGCGGCAACTCGCGGGAGCTTCACACAACACACCTGCTCCACTCGCTACTCCAGCCAGCCTCCCCCTGCCCGCGCTCCACGCGGCAGAGTTAACACTACCAAAGATCCTACACACTTTGATTCTTCACACGACCTATCGATGTAATCGTTCGATAGCAGTTTTCCCTAGGCAAGACCCAGCGTAAAAATACAAATAATATTTACGAAACAAACCAATTATACATCAACATAAATGCATAAATATATATATATATATATACAAATAGTAAAACAATTACAATATGTAAAGACACAGAAATGTCATATATTCAGGTAACAAAAATAAGGAAAACAAATAATAGTACAATAGATGGAAATAAGAGGATATGCATTTCCGGCGTTACAAGATGTCCGAATACTTCTGATCAGAGGTTGTAATTCCGAGTTGCATGTTTTGTCTGGTACTGTCGTAGGAGCAGCTGAATCAGTCACAGCGGCAATAATTTTATCGGAGAGTAGGTATTTAGCAGATTCGATTAACTGGTGAGTAAATAGAATTTTCTATCTAATGCGCTACCGCGCAGTTACAGAGGAGGCCAGCATACAAAGTGCGGATACTGACACAGACTGATTCAAAAGGTTGTCTATATACCATAGAAGCTTATAGAGGACTCCAAATACAACACTGGAATAGCGGCTTATGGTCCTGGGAGTCATCAGGAAATAGCGAAAGATATGGTACGTCAAGAATCACTACGACAATTAGTAAATAAGCGCCTTAAGTTTAGCAAAGATAATGTAGCGTTTGTGTGTACGTAGCTGGATACAACTAGACAGTGCACCTGCACAACGATCTGTGCAAATACGTGACATACTAAACGACACATATCCCAGACCTTACATAACTGAAGCGCCAAAGAAACTGGTATAGGCATCCGTATTCAAATACAGAGATATGTAAACAGGCAGAATACGCGCGCTGCGGTCGGCAACGCCTGTATAAGACGTCAAGTGTCTGGCGCAGTTGTTAGATCGGTTACTGCTGCTACAATGGCAGGTTATCAAGATTTAAGTGAGTCTGAACTTGGTGTTACAGTCCACGGCCGGTAGGACATAGCATCTCCGAGATAGCGATGAAGTGGGGATTTTCCTCTACCACCATTCCACGAACGTACCGTGAATTTCAGCAATACGACAAACCATCAAATCTCCAACATCGCTGAGGCCGGAAAAAAGATCCTGCAAGAATGGGACCAACGACGATTGAAGAGAATAGTTCAACGTGACGGATGTGCAACGCTTCCGCAAATTGCTGCAGATCTCAACGCTGGTCCATCGACAAATATCACCGTGCGAACCATTCAACGAAACATCATCGATATGGGCTTTCGGAGCCGAAGGCCCGCTCGTGTATCCTTGATGACTGCACGACACACAGCTCTACGCCTCGTCTGGGCCCCATCTACACCGACATTGGACAATTGATGACTGGAAACATGTTGCGTGCTCGGACAAGTATCGTTTCAAATTGTATAGAGCGGATGGATTTGTACGGGTATGGAGACAACCTCATCAATACATGGACCCTGAATGTCAGCAGGGGATGGTTCAAGCTGGTGAAGGCTCCGTAATGGTGTGGGGCGTGTGCAGCTGGAGTGATATGAGACCCTGATATGTCTAAATGCGACTGTGACAGGTAACACGTAGGTAAGCATCCTGTCTGATCACCTGTGTCTATTCATGTCCATTGTGTATTCCGACGGACTTGTTCAGTTCCAGCAGGACAATGTGACACTCCACACGTCCAGAATAGCTACAGAGTGGCTGCGGGAACACCCTTCTGATGTTAAACATTTCCGTTGGACACCTAACTCCCCAGATATGAAAATTATTGAGCGTATCTGGGATGCCTTTCAACGTGCTGTTACGGATTTATGGACAGTCCTGCAGAATTTATGGTGTCAATTCCCTCCAGCACTATTTCATACATTAGTCGAGTCCATGTCACGTCGTGTTGCGGCACTTCTGGGTCTTCTGGGTGCTCGCAGGGGCCCTGCGCTATATTAGGCAGGTGTACCAGTTTCTTTGGCTTTTCAGTGTAGTTTTTTGGGGGGCTAGGCGTATATAAAGTCTCGTGTTCGTGACACCAGTTCCCAAAAAAGAAACTCTTCTCACCAGGATACTACATCGTCTGATGAGCTTCGTGTGATGCCTGTGAACTTTTTAGAGTGCGGCAGAATTTTCTACGATGATGTTATGTCGGTACTGAACAAGTTGGTTGCCATTTTGTACATCTTCTGTAATGTACAACATTATTGAGCTAACAGTACATTATCTTTGCTGAAGTTAAGTCATTTGTGTATTGCTTGTTCCTGATTTCCTGACAATCAGAATCTTTGACTAGATCAGAGTTACTGCGGTAGAAGACTAGCAGCAGCAGAATTAGGGAATTACCATTCCATGCGTAGGCTGTCATTGGCATCAAAACAAAAACAGCTGCATTTGAAGAGGTGCCGTGACCGGGAAGCATGGGCTGCTAATAAATGGCTTCACATTGTGTTCAGCAGTGAATTATGGTTCTGCACTTACACGGGCAACCATTGTCAGCGCTTATGGTGGCGAAATGGGGAGAGGAACCATTCTTTCAATGTTTTGGAGAGGCACAGCGGTGTTAATTCAGGTGTCATGGTGTGGGAAGCCATAGGGTATAACTTAAGATCACTGCTGGAAGTGACAGAGGAATCTCTGAGGGCACAACAGTACTTAACGGACGTGCTGCATCTTCGTGTGTTGCCTCTCATTTGACGGTACCGTGGCACCACTTTTCACCAGTACAATACTCGTCCACAAATGACACGTGTCTCTATGAACTGTTTGTGTGACTTTGAGATACTTCTATGTCCAGCAACGTCTCAAGATATGTCCCCATTTGGGCATGTGTGGTACTAACTCAGCAGTGTAGCTATGTACACTGGTGTAAAAAATCAAAGCAGCAAACGGAAATTTTCCAAGGGTCCGTTTATTTTGCCACAAAACAGTGTAAACAGTTGATGGTAAAGTAGAAACAATGGGGGGCGACCATCTCTGGCACCAATACAGGCCTGGCGACGACGTGGCATGCTGTGAATGATGTCATCAGTCTCATGTTGCGGCATTAATGACCATTCTTCCTGCTGAGCTGGTCACAAGTCTTGAAGAGTAGTAATTCCCGTGTATGCTGACGTGATACAACCAGTCTCTCTAGTGTATTACAGACATTTTCTATGGGTTCAAATCGGGAAAGCGAGCAGACTACGCCATGTGTGCAGAATCTTCCGTTTCCAAAAAAAACATCAACCACCCGTGCTCTATGAGGCCGAGCAGTGTCATCCATCAATACGAAGTCTGAACCAACAGCACCTCGCAACAGCCGCGCATGAAATCCCAAGACATCCTCACGGTACCTGACAGCAGTTAAATCATGCTGATTCACCTGTACAATTTCATGAAGAGATGTTCGAGCGGTCAACATAATCCCTGCCCACACCATTAGGGATCCTCCTCGATTTTTGGGCTCCGAAATCATGTTCCAAGTGCCCTAAAGATGTGAATCCGCCGAGAATCACTCTCCAGACCAACTCTTGACTCATCTGTGAAAAGAACATTGGCCCACCGTTCTACTGTCCAGGTGGCATGTTGACGGTTCCACTCTAAACGTTCCCTTCTGTGAAGACACGCCAGAGGTAAACAGACAACAAGTCTCCAACAATAAAGGCCACTCTACCGAGGCCTCCTGTACACTGTCGATACAACACGTCCAGGGGATGCTACGAGGTGAGATGCCATTTGCAGTGCAGTAATAAGGTGTTGTGTTCGACGCGACTGTGGATGTGGGACTACCCCAAAAACACTACCCTGCTTGATACACTGTGTGATAAAAAGTATCTGGATATCTGGCTGAAAATGACTTAGAAGTTCGTGGCGCCCTCCATCGTTAATGCTGGAATTCAATATGGTGTTGGCCCACCCTTAACCTTGTTGACAGCTTCCACTCTACCAGGCATACGTTCAATCAGGTGCTGTAAGGTTTCTTGGGGAGTGGGAGCCCATTCTTCATGGAGTGCTGCACTGAGGAGAGGAATCGATGTCTGTCGGTGAAGCCTGGCACGAAGTCGGCGTTCCAAAACATCCCAAAGGTGTTCTATAGGTTTCAGCTCAGGACTCTGTGCAGGCACGGTATTGTCGTGTAACCACTCGCGGCAGGCCGTGCATTATGAACAGGTGCTCGATCGTGTGGAAAGATGCAGCCGCCATTCCCGAATTGCTCTGCAACAATAGAAAGCAAGAAGGTGCTTAAAACTTCAGTGTAGGTCTGTGCTGTGATAGTGCCAAGCAAAACAACAAGGGGTGCAAGACTCTTCCATGAAAAACACGACCACACTATAACACCCTGCCTCCGAATTTTACTGTTGGCACTACACACGCTGGCAGATGACATTTACCGTGCATTCGCCATATCCCCACCCTGCCATCGGATCGCCACATTGTGTATAGTAATTCTTCACTCAACACAACGTTTTTTCACTGTTCAATCATCCAATGTTTACGCTGCTTACACCAAACGAATCGTCGTTTGGCATTTACTGGCTGGATGTGTTTATAAGCAGCCGCTCGACCATGAAATCCAAGTTTTCTTACCTTCCGCCTAACTGTGACAGTACTTGCAATGGAGCCAGAGGCAGTTTGGAAATCCTGTTGATGGTCTGGACAGATGTGTGCCTATTACACACTACGACCCTCTTCAACTGTCGGCGGTCTCTGTCAGTAAACAGACGAGGTGGGCCTGTACGCTTTTGTGCTGTACGTGTCGATTCACGTTTCCACTTCACTATTACATCGAAAACATAGTGTAGTATGGAGCCAGAGAATCACGTGAGGAGGAATCAGAGGAAGAGACAGTAAGATTTGTCTGAGCCCGTGCATGAAATGCCGTATGCGTTAGATCAAGAAGATGAGGGTTGTTGTCAAGGGTTCCTTTTTTCTTTTGTTTATATGTTGGCGTATGTATAGAATTTTAGTGAATAAGTTATGTTAGTGTAGAAGTATTTTTCTCTCATGTTGTTGCTTGTGAATGCGTTTACTAGTGGCAGCAGTCATGTCAGAAGGGAGGATGGCTGATATTTGTCCCTGTACGCAGGCTATGATATGTCGAGGGCAAGAGTGCAAGTTATAGCAGTACTATATTTTGTCATATGAGCAGTACTTTAGACAAAAGCTACCCTTCTACTACCACACAGAATCAGTAGAAGTAAAAACTGACTGAGCACAATTGTATACTCTAATTCTATTCCCAGTAACAGGACGACCTGCACAGATTAAGTTTCATGTCAGTCACATAAACATAATGAAGTGAGAAGTTGCTTTAAAATTCGTGCATGTGATGATCTGCTGGGTAGAGTCAGTTTCGGAAGATGATAAGAGGCATGCAACAATGACGGAGAAGGAGTTAAAACATTGTCAAAGGGGGAAGGCCACGGTGCGTCAGGTTACTACAAACCAGCCAAACCACATGCGCAGTACGAATTTTCTTAGCTAGATAGAAAGGACTAGATTGTCTGAGGGATATCATGGAACCAAGACAGCATTTCCAGCAAGCAGATTTTCGTTGGATTTACTGCATTTATGATGACATGGTAATAGTGGTGAGGTTTTATGAGCAGAGGAAGCTTATGGAAGCCACACGGATTGAACTTAAGGGAAGTGGATTATTAATCAGTGGGGCTACATGCGACATAATAGGGAAAACCTTTCATCTATCAGCGACGATTACGGGAATCACGCAAGTTAAGATCTTACAACCACAGTTTTACTGGCCAGATGTACCTTTGGTGTTATTACCAGCTCCGAATATAACATTCCTAAATCAAACTCTAGAACCTGACTTAATCCATTCCCTGAATCGATTCGTTGCCTCACAGGAAGGACGCATTTCATTCAGACAGTTAATACAGCATTCAGAGCTGTTCAGACAAGGATTTTGAGCATAGCTTTTGTTCTTTTGAAGCAGTGAACCGACCGCCAGCATCAATCACCGAAAGTTCAGATTCCATTAGACTGGATCCTTAGACCATAAAAGAGAGTGTAAACTTGTAGTGTGAATTCAGATAAGATGTAAATTTAGGGTAAAGAGAAAAAGAAGCAATGGGACAAGCTGTGAAGGTAAGACTGCAAGAAGTGCAAAACAAGTATGATAAACAGACTAAGTAAAGTAGCAATAAGCAGCATAGTAAAGTAAGATTGTATGTAGTATTTAACCCATGTAGGGGTCGCCAGTTTTTTTATATAAAATTTCACTGTATTTTGTACGAACGTGTATTGTGATATGAAACTGATTTAAGTTTCGTCCAAGGGAAAGAGTACTGTTCACAGACGGGGGTGCGGGAAGGCCCGTTGCACACTGGGACACTTGTGACGGTCACTAGCGACGGTCACCGACATAGATATATTCGTTTCAACTGGAACGTTCACACCGGAACACTACACTGCCTCACGGAGACACTGTGACCCAGCACTGACTCACCCTCGCCACATGTGACGGACAAGGTCACTGTGTTCACAGCAGTCACCGCAGTACATGCATTAGTTTGAACTGGAGCGCTAACACTGGAACACTGATCACAGACACAGCGCTGCAGATTTGCCAGCCGACAGGCAGTCATTTCTGAGAGAGTGACGCGAAATATTCATTGTACATTATACTGTACACACTGTACTCACGAGTTTACATTTGATTAACACCGGCCGGCCAGAGTGGCCGAGTGGTTCTAGGCGCTACAGTCAGGAAGCGCGCAACCGCTACGGTCGCAGGTTCGAATCCTGCCTCGGGCATGGATGTGTGTGATGTCCTTAGGGTAGTTAGGTTTAAGTAGTTCTAAGTTCTAGGGGACTGATGACCTTAGAAGTTAAGTGCTCAGAGCCATTTTTTTATTAACACGGAAGATTTTGTAAGTGAAGGAGAAAGCCGCCTTGCTATTTGGAATGTGAAGAGTGATGATTATAGCAACAAACTGATGAAAACGATTGCGTGGCCAGAAATCATAACGATGTTTATGCCTGATTTCAATGAGAAGAGCATGGAAAAGAAAAACAAAACTGGTAAGCTGTATGTTCTTTTTTCAAATTTAGTACCTTATTTTTCGAACCATAAAAGGCTATCGAAATTTAGTTGCTACCCCTGTACGAGTCCATTCACTAACTAATTAGTTGGTAATACCTGCGGTGTCGGACACCAGTGATCCGAGAGTGTCCACCACAGTCACCGGTGACTATCACTGGTGACCGTCACCAGTGTCCCAGTGTGAATCGGGACTAATGTTGCATACTGACCATGAATGGGCATATTAGTGCGATCCTGAGCTGATTGCAACAGCGCCGACAACAGGGGAATCCTGGATGTTGTCACTATATTCAACAGGCAGTTTAGCTTGCTGAAACAGCGAACCTAGCAGTAGTGCACAGACTAGCGTAGCGAGGGGCAGATTTGCATATTGACAGTGGCAGTGGTATTTTAGGATACGTGACTGGTAGTGGCACATATGCACGACAAGCGCGCCGCTGCAGGCTATAAGTACTGGACATTTTTCTAGTGGCATTATTCTTACAGACTGACAGTTCCGCCTCTTCTTGGTAGAATATTTTATACGTTATGAATAAAAACACTGGTGTAATATTGTACAGGGTGGGTCAGAAGGCAGAATGTGATTTAACATGTATCTACCTTGTTTGCTAATGGTTTTTTTTCTTTTGTCACAGGTGCGTATCATAACTGATGCTTTTGAGATTGTGCGCGAGGAATTACTCGAAGGAAGAATGACTAAAAATAGTGGAATTTTATTTTCAAAGTAACAAGTCTATTATTCTGACCCAAAGGGCTTATCGCAACCATTTCCAAGTCAGACACGGGCCCTCAGCGACGATAATTCGGAAACTAATGGCACGCTTAAAAGAAAGGGTTCTATGATAAACCTTCCCCAGATCACGTTCGGTTCGCAACTAAGACAACATTGAAAGAGTTAGGGGCACTGTCGAAGAAGAACCAGAAACATCAACGAGAAGATGTTTTAGGGATTTAGGGATGTCGCGAACATCATTAAGGATAATTTAAAATGTGATTTAAAACAGGATTTTGTTTTCATACAAAATACAGTTAGTTCAGGAACTGAAACCCGTGGACCACGAACTACGCCGAAATTTTGCGACTCGCGACCAATAATTAGCCAGAGAAAACAATTTATTCATCAGCTTATCACATCAGACGAAGCTCATTTCCATTTGAATGGCTTCGTCAATAAACAGAACTGTCCAATGATAATTTATCAACGCCAACTTCATCCCGTCAAGTGTACGGTTTGGTGTAGGATGACTTCACATGAAGTCGTTGGGCCTTACTTCTTCGAAAGTGATAAGGCTGACAATTTCTCAGGTGGTGGTGAGAGATATTGGGATATGATTGACAATTTTTTACGTCCTGTAGTAGAAAATCGTCCCGAAATGTGGTTTCAGTAGGATGGAGCAACCCCCCATACCACCAGAGCCACGATAAACCTTCTGATGCAACTGTTCAGAAAATGGATAATTTCAATAAATTCCCATTTTAATTGGCCGCCCCGTTCCCTCGACCTTACTTTCTCCGACTACTACCTGTGGGGATATCTTAAGGAACGTGTGTACGTGAACAAAAATGTACAGTTCAGCAGCTCAAGAACAATATCCATGTAGAAATTCGAGCATTAACCCCACTGTTATGAACAGTGCAATCGAAAGAGCACGACTTTGCGAAACTGCAGATAGAGGTCATTTGAAGGATGTTGTTCTCCATACATAATCTCCATATGTTAGACAATGACTGTACGGAATATCACTAAAATTGGTTCACAACTAACAAAGTTACTTACATATTAAATCATACTCTGCCGGCCGCGGTGGTCTAGCGGTTCTAGGCGCTCAGTCCGGAACCGCGTTACTGCTACTGTCGCAGGTTCGAATCCTGCCTCGGGCATGGATGTGTGTGATGTCCTTAGGTTAGTTAGGTTTAAGTACACTCCTGGAAATTGAAATAAGAACACCGTGAATTCATTGTCCCAGGAAGGGGAAACTTTATTGACACATTCCTGGGGTCAGATACATCACATGATCACACTGACAGAACCACAGGCACATACACACAGGCAACAGAGCATGCACAATGTCGGCACTAGTACAGTGTATATCCACCTTTCGCAGCAATGCAGGCTGCTATTCTCCCATGGAGACGATCGTAGAGATGCTGGATGTAGTCCTGTGGAACGGCTTGCCATGCCATTTCCACCTGGCGCCTCAGTTGGACCAGCGTTCGTGCTGGACGTGCAGACCGCGTGAGACGACGCTTCATCCAGTCCCAAACATGCTCAATGGGGGACAGATCCGGAGATCTTGCTGGCCAGGGTAGTTGACTTACACCTTCTAGAGCGCGTTGGGTGGCACGGGATACATGCGGACGTGCATTGTCCTGTTGGAACAGCAAGTTCCCTTGCCGGTCTAGGAATGGTAGAACGATGGGTTCGATGACGGTTTGGATGTACCGTGCACTATTCAGTGTCCCCTCGACGATCACCAGTGGTGTACGGCCAGTGTAGGAGATCGCTCCCCACACCATGGTGCCGGGTGTTGGCCCTGTGTGCCTCGGTCGTATGCAGTCCTGATTGTGGCGCTCACCTGCACGGCGCCAAACACGCATACGACCATCATTGGCACCAAGGCAGAAGCGACTCTCATCGCTGAAGACGACACGTCTCCATTCGTCCCTCCATTCACGCCTGTCGCGACACCACTGGAGGCGGGCTGCACGATGTTGGGGCGTGAGCGGAAGACGGCCTAACGGTGTGCGGGACCGTAGCCCAGCTTCATGGAGACGGTTGCGAATGGTCCTCGCCGATACCCCAGGAGCAACAGTGTCCCTAATTTGCTGGGAAGTGGCGGTGCGGTCCCCTACGGCACTGCGTAGGATCCTACGGTCTTGGCGTGCATCCGTGCGTCGCTGCGGTCCGGTCCCAGGTCGACGGGCACGTGCACCTTCCGCCGACCACTGGCGACAACATCGATGTACTGTGGAGACCTCACGCCCCACGTGTTGAGCAATTCGGCGGTATGTCCACCCGGCCTCCCGCATGCCCACTATACGCCCTCACTCAAAGTCCGTCAACTGCACATACGGTTCACGTCCACGCTGTCGCGGCATGCTACCAGTGTTAAAGACTGCGCTGGAGCTCCGTATGCCACGGCAAACTGGCTGACACTGACGGCGGCGGTGCACAAATGCTGCGCAGCTAGCGCCATTCGACGGCCAACACCGCGGTTCCTGGTGTGTCCGCTGTGCCGTGCGTGTGATCATTGCTTGTACAGCCCTCTCGCAGTGTCCGGAGCAAGTATGGTGGGTCTGACACACCGGTGTCAATGTGTTCTTTTTTCCATTTTCAGGAGTGTAGTTCTAAGTTCTAGGGGACTGATGAGCACAGATGTTAAGTCCCATAGTGCTCAGAGCCATTTGAACCAACCAAATCATACTCTGCCTTCTGCACCAACCTGAATAACAGTTATTATTTATTTCACAAAAAGGTTTTCATTTGTTACGTCATAGTCAAGTACAAAGATAAATATGTGGTGCAAAGAAGTTTTTGAAGGATTAAAGATTTTAAACTTGTGCATCTGCATAGTATCTGTAATTGTTAATGCTAGAGTCAGGAGTAACATGAGGGGAATTATCTGACTGAAAATGGGTGTAAGATTATTTAACTAATATAAAATACGTGACATTTTAACTAATGAATTATATAACAAATTACGACCGTGTTTAGAAGAAAATGAATCGAAGAATGAAAATTGGTGACATGTTCCAAGGGAGTGACTGAACAAAATAATGTTGTCTTTAACGGGTTCTAAAATACAGACAGCTAAGATATGTGAGTGAGAATAAGCAGGTAAGTGAAACAGCTGTGATTACACGAAGTAAATTTTTACAGGGCAAGAGAAATTATAGTAACTGAAATAATGGAAAAATTGGGGCATTTGGGTAAGGGGGGTTAATTCACAGCATGTCTTGGATGGAATTATGAGTAGTATCTGCAGTTAGGAGTGGCGAATTAGGGCTTTCAAATGGCTCTGAGTACTATGGGACTTAACTGCTGAGGTCATCAGTCCCCTAGAACTTAGAACTACTTAAACCTAACTAACCTAAGGACATCACACACATCCATGCCCGAGTCAGGATTCGAACCTGCGACCGTAGAGGTCGCGCGGTTCCAGACTGTAGCGCCTAGAACCGCACGGCCACCTCGGCCGGCGGCGAATTAGGGAAATGTGTCTGTTCATTCAGTATTACGCTTTTTGTAGGAAATTTAATGTAGTAGAATTTTGTACTGGGATGCGTTTTCACTAGAGGCCGCAGTGTTCGTATTATTCAAGAAAAGCCTGCGAAAGTGACCTTAAAACGAGTTTTTCTTGAATAACTCGGAAACCGTGGCCTCCAGCGAAAATACATGTATCCCAGTACGAAATTAAATTTCCTACAAAAAGGTCCTGTTTATTTTCTCTGTAGGACTAATGGTGTGCACGTAGGTAGTGATAGAATCTGAAAATTTTGCGCACGGTATTTGAAGGTATTGCAGGCTGCATAAAATCCAGAGGTAGGGGCAACCCTTCAGAATTTGCCACCGTTTAAAGTGATGTTTCATATTCTCCTCTTTTCCAAAACTGATGTGCTATATTTACCATTGAGTAAAAGTGTCCAACAGTGTTGTGCATATCAAATTATGTTTTAAAGTTCCTAGATTTATGCTTTCTGGCTACATTCAGTGAGACTTTTCCTCGATTGGAATCGTGCGCCATTTGTTGTGTTCTTGAGGTGGAGGGTAGAGAACTGGGTGAAGAAGTGCGTACACCTGTCATTTCAGGGCGACAACTCTATGCAGTAAGTCTGTCCTTGGACTTATTGCCACGATAGGGTCGCTCCCTGTGCTCGTCGGCTGTCTGCCGCTACCACAGGATGGACGTCTCGTGGTGCGCGTCCACTTGCAGAACGCCGTCCGAAGCCGTAGCAGACACGGCATCGCCGAGTACACATCGCTGGCGTGGGGACCGTGCTACCTGCTCACGTAAAGAGGCCGCCGGCACGTTGCGGAGCATCCGCGTCAGCATCACTGGGCGCGCAGGCAGCCAGCGCAGCAGAATTCAGGAGAGTGTATCGAGCAGTGCAGGTGCGTAAACAAACAACGAGTTACATTTGCAGCTGCCTTTATCTAGAGCCTCCTGGGCTTGCACCTTGCCTCCATCACCAGATCCTGGCTCACATCTGGCCCACCCTGTACTGGGAGCGCTGTATGTTATACACTCCTGGAAATTGAAATAAGAACACCGTGAATTCATTGTCCCAGGAAGGGGAAACTTTATTGACACATTCCTGGGGTCAGATACATCACATGATCACACTGACAGAACCACAGGCACATACACACAGGCAACAGAGCATGCACAATGTCGGCACTAGTACAGTGTATATCCACCTTTCGCAGCAATGCAGGCTGGTATTCTCCCATGGAGACGATCGTAGAGATGCTGGATGTAGTCCTGTGGAACGGCTTGCCATGCCATTTCCACCTGGCGCCTCAGTTGGACCAGCGTTCGTGCTGGACGTGCAGACCGCGTGAGACGACGCTTCATCCAGTCCCAAACATGCTCAATGGGGGACAGATCCGGAGATCTTGCTGGCCAGGGTAGTTGACTTACACCTTCTAGAGCACGTTGGGTGGCACGGGATACATGCGGACGTGCATTGTCCGATGGGTTCGATGACGGTTTGGATGTACCGTGCACTATTCAGTGTCCCCTCGACGATCACCAGTGGTGTACGGCCAGTGTAGGAGATCGCTCCCCACACCATGATGCCGGGTGTTGGCCCTGTGTGCCTCGGTCGTATGCAGTCCTGATTGTGGCGCTCACCTGCACGGCGCCAAACACGCATACGACCATCATTGGCACCAAGGCAGAAGCGACTCTTATCGCTGAAGACGACACGTCTCCATTCGTCCCTCCATTCACGCCTGTCGCGACACCACTGGAGGCGGGCTGCACGATGTTGGGGCGTGAGCGGAAGACGGCCTAACGGTGTGCGGGACCGTAGCCCAGCTTCATGGAGACGGTTGCGAATGGTCCTCGCCGATACCCCAGGAGCAACAGTGTCCCTAATTTGCTGGGAAGTGGCGGTGCGGTCCCCTACGGCACTGCGTAGGATCCTACGGTCTTGGCGTGCATCCGTGCGTCGCTGCGGTCCGGTTCCAGATCGACGGGCACGTGCACCTTCCACCGACCACTGTCGACAACATCGATGTACTGTGGAGACCTCACGCCCCACGTGTTGAGCAATTCGGCGGTACGTCCACCCGGCCTCCCGCATGCCCATTATACGCCCTCGCTCAAAGTCCGTCAGCTGCACATACGGTTCACGTCCACGCTGTCGCGGCATGCTACCAGTGTTAAAGCCTGCGTTGGAGCTCCGTATGCCACGGCAAACTGGCTGACACTGACGGCGGCGGTGCACAAATGCTGCGCAGCTAGCGCCATTCGACGGCCAACACCTCGGTTCCTGGTGTGTCCGCTGTGCCGTGCGTGTGATCATTGCTTGTACAGCCCTCTCGCAGTGTCCGGAGGAAGTATGGTGGGTCTGACACACCGGTGTCAATGTGTTCTTTTTTCCATTTCCAGGAGTGTATATAGAGAAGTCGTGGCACTAGGACACTGTAGCGAAATACGGTAAGACATGCGTAGGATCGACGCTTGGAACAGGGATCGGTAGTTGATTATCAACATAAACAAATGTCACATACTGAGCCTAAATAGGCGGAAATGTTCATTATTCTTTGATTACACGGCTGCAGTACGATCACTAGTAGGTGTTGAATATCTAGGAGTATGCATATGGTGTGATATACACTGAAGAGCCTAAAAAACTGGTACACCTGCCTATTGTCGAGTAGGGCCCCCGTGAGTACGCAGAAGTGCCGCAAGACGACGTGGCATGGGCTCGAAGTAGTTCTAGAACGAAATGACACCATCCATCCTGCAGGGCTAACCATGAATCCGTAAGAGTACGACGGGGTGGAAATCTTTTGTGAACAGCACTTTGCAATGCATCCCAGATATGTTCAATAATGTTCATGTCTGGGGAGTTTGGTGGCCAGTGGAAGTGTTTAAACTCAAAAGAGTTTTTCTCGGGCCGCACTGTAGCAATTATGGACGTGTGGGGTGTCGCATTGTCCTAGTGGAATTGCCCAAGTACGTCAGAATGCACCATGGGATGAATGCCTGCAGGTGATCAGACACAATGCTTTATTACGTGTCACTTGTCAGAGTCGTATCTAGACGTATCAGCGGTCCCATATCATTCCAATTGCACACACTCCAGACCTTTACAGAGTCTCCACGAGCTTGAACAGTCCCCTTCTAAAAAAGGGTCCATGGATTCATGAGTTATCTCCATACCAGTACACGTCTGTCCGCTCGATACAATTTGAAATGAGTCTCCTCCGACCAGGCAACATGTTCTCAGTCATCAACAGTCCAATGTTGGTGTGGACGGGCCCACGCGAGGCGTAAAGCTTTGTGTCGTGCAGTCATCAAGTGTTCACGAGTGGGCCCTCGCCTCCGAAAGCCCATATCGATGGTTTCGTTGAATGGTTCGCACGCCGACACTCTTTGGTGGCCCAACATTGAAATCTGCAGCAATTTGCGGAAAGGTTGTGCTTCTGTCACGTTGAATGATTTTCTTCAGTCTCGTTGTTGCCTTTCTTGCATGATTTTTTCCGGCCGCCGCGATGTCGGAGATTTGATGTTTTACCGGATTCCTGATATTCACGGTACACTCGTGATATGGTCGTGCGGGAAAATCCCCACTTCATCGCTACCTTGCAGATGGTGAATCGCATCGGTCGTACGACAACTATAACACCAGGTTCAAACTCACTTAAATCTTGATAACGTGCTAATGTTGCAGCAGTAACCGATCTAACAACTGCGCCAGACACTTGTCTTATATATGCGTTGCCGATCGCATCGCCATATTCTGCCTGCTTACATATCTCTGTATTTGTTTACGTACGCCTGTACCAGTTTCTTTGGCGCTTCAGTGTAGAATTGATACAAGAAACAGAGAAGATCCAAAGAAGAGCAGCGGGTTTCGCCACAGGTTGATTTAGTTTGTACGAAAGCAACACGGAGATTCTCAGCCAACTTCAGTGGCAGACGCTACAATAGAGGCGCCCTGTATGATGGGGTGGTTTACTTTTAAAATTCCAAGTGCGTACGTTCGTAGAAGACTCAATCAGTATAGCTCTTTCTCTTATACATATCTTGCGAAAAGACCATGAATGTAAAATTAGAGATATTTGAGCTCACACGAATGTTTACCAACATTAGTTCTACCACAGAGCCGGCCGGTGTGACCGAACGGTTCTAGGCGCTTCAATCTGGAACCGCGCGACCGATACGGTCGCAGGTTCGAATCCTGCCTCGAGCATGGATGTGTGTGATGTCCTTAGGTTAGTTAGGTTTAAGTAGTTCTAAGTGCTAGGGGACTGATGACATCAGATGTTAAGTCCCTTAGTGCTCAGAGCCATTTGAACCATCTACCGCAGACAATTTGTGACTGGAACAGGAAAAGGGGGAAGTGACGTTGTTGTAAAAAGTACGCTCTGCCATACACCATAGTGTGTCTTGGGAAGTGTACTTGCAGGTGTATGTGAAGGTAACAACTTAGGTTGTGAGAGAGGTAATGCCATGCAAGCTGCCTTCAGCAGTAAAGCTCGATCCACAATGTGACACAATAATACAACAAATGGTAGGGAGGGGGTAATGAGTACTAATAATCTTGTTCTGATACAGGAAAAAACAACAGTACGACATTCCCAAATACTACAGGGAAGATTGATGATGATCTGAGGGTAATTAACGACTGCTTCATACTAACGCTTCATAATTAGGAGTGTTGCGAAGAAAGAAGTTACGCTATCACAGACCATTATCTTAAAATAGGAACACACTCACTTTTTTCATTACAGTTACAGTGCACTCAAAGTGTAAGTAGTCCCATACTCAGGGAATAACCAAGGGTGAGCAGATGGAAGAATATAGCACCGCCGTTCGTGACACGTTCTTAGTGGAGGTGGTTTGTCATCGCTTTTCTCTGACCCGTGATGGAAGCGTCAAGTGGGTGACTGTATGGATGACTGTGATGTGTGCTTGTACTGCACAGTGCTGGGTTGGTGTTGCTATGGATGAAGAGAGGGGAGAGGATGAAACCCAGTGCCGTCACTTGGCCTATCCCTCTCTAAAAGCACCAAGGGGGCCACCGCGGTTCAGGTCCCCATCTGGCGGACGGATCGCCATCGACAGTGTCACCTGCCCTCACTTCATGAGACTCCGCAAGGACGTTTGGAATTTAATCCAGGAGATTGGTTCAAAATGGTTCAAATGGCTCTGATCACTATGCGACTTAACTTCTGAGGTCATCAGTCGCCTAGAACTTAGAGCTAATTAAACCTAACTAACCTAAGGACAGCCGGCCGCGGTGGTCTAGCGGTTCTGGCGCTGCAGTCCGGAACCGCGGGACTGCTACGGTCGCAGGTTCGAATCCTGCCTTGGGCATGGGGGTGTGTGATGTCCTTAGGTTAGTTAGGTTTAAGTAGTTCTAAGTTCTAGGGGACTTATGACCTAAGATGTTGAGTCCCATAGTGCTCAGAGCCATTTGAACCATTAACCTAAGGACATCACACACATCCATGCCCGAGGCAGGATTCGAACCTGCGACCGTAGCGGTCGCTCGGCTCCAGACTGTAGCGCCTAGAACCGCACGGCCACTCCGGCCGGCCAGGAGATTGGTTCTAAGACTGTTAATCAGGGACCTAGCGTCACCACCCCTTCTTCCCCTTAGTCGGAAAGGGAAAGGGAAAGCTGCCAACAGCATGTGGCGGGTCCGCCGCTCGTGGTCTCGCGGTAGCGTTCTCGCTTCCCGAGCACGGGGTCCCGGGTTCGATTCCCGGCGGGGTCAGGGATTTTCCCCTGCCTCGAGATGACTGGGTGTTTGTGTTGTCCTCATCATTTCATCATCATCCAGGAAAGTGGCGAAATTGGACTGAGCAAAGGTTGGGAAATTGTACGGGCGCTGATAACCACGCAGTTGAGCGCCCCACAAACCAAACATCATCATCATCAGCATGTGGCGGACCTAGACGGTCACCAGTCCAAGAACCGATTAGGTGCTTAAATTTGTGGGCTGACGGAAATCGGAGTGTCCAGCGCGACAAGGCCGTTGCCAAGGACAGTGAAATACAGTAGTAAAATTATAATATACGCAGAATACCTTGAAGTTATCGAAGAATACGTTAAAGCACAGTTGGAAGAGAACGAAATGATCAGGTAAAAATACTTAGACACAGAACTGAGTAGGCTGGTGGAAAAGCATAATACGAAGCAGATATAACCACAAATTAAAGAAAAGTCTTCATAACAAACAAAAAAATCGTTAAGAGCGAAATCAAAAAAATCGGCCAGTCCCATGTTAGACAACCGATTTAACAGTCTAGAGGAAAAAAGTGGCTACAGCAAGGAGATAATATCAAAGAGCGGGAAACGAGATATTAACGAGTTGAGTGTGCAGGGATTCGTATTCAAATGGTTCAGATGGCTCTGAGCACTATGGGACTTAACATCTGAGGTCATCGGTCCCCTGGACCTAGAACTACTTAAACCTAACTAACCTAAGGACATCATACACATCCATGCCTGAGGCAGGATTCGAACCTGCGACCGTAGCAGCAGCGCGGTTCCAGACTGAAGCGCCTAGAACCGCTCGTCCACAACGGCCGGCAGGGATTCGTATTAATGAAGCCAGAATTTACAGAGGCCATTCTTGAAGAGAAACTATAGTCGTTGCAGCTTCGTGGCTGGAAACAATTCACGGAACACAGTCTATCATTTAGCATCGAGCAAGGAAAGAAAAACAAGATTCCTGTCCACCGAACCAAGACGATTGGATTACGTTAAACGTGAAGGATACACTGAGCTAAAGGGTAGACCACTTCAAAGTTAAAACAAAAGGAATAGAAATTTGGAACTACGTAATAGAGTCAGACACATCTCTGGAAAAGCTGGAAAAACGGAATAAGAGAGAGAGTTTACGCAACAGGAATTTCGTGAAATGTTAAAATCCATCGATCACAGTACGATATGTAGTGAAAATAGTATTAACAGTACAACATTACGTTGCTTATTTAACACGTCCGCCAAATATGTCACAACGATCGACAATAGGTGTCTTCAAACATGATGCTTTCCAAACCTGTGGCGTATAGCCTGAAGAAGATGAAAATAACCAAAGCCAAACGAATAAGTCTCTTATACACAGATGAAATTATGTTAGAGAATCTTTTAAAAAATAAATAATAAATTTCACGTAATCCAGAAAATCTTCTAGCCAGAAAAATGATATTATTAAGCATAACAAAGAGGCACTCAATGGAAGACAAAAAATGAATAGATAACAATTTCATTGTCAAAATATATGAAATTTTAATGAGTCTTGATATAGAATGGGAATTCGTTAATACTTGGTGGTCTGCTTTACAATCTTTCAATGTTTCTGAATAACTCGTGAACTTAAACGATTTGAAATGTAGCTACTACAGACGTCAAATTGTAACTTTGACTGACCGCAGTCTTCGAGAAGAGATACAATGATGTTTACAAGGGTTTTGTAGCGGTCCATATTTATGGAATATACTATGTAACTGATTAATTAGTTTGTCTTACGCAATCAGTCCACTGATAATCGCTGCTACTGAGTATATAATTCTGGTGCCAGCAGGAAAAGTGTTCTTGAAACCAAAAAGAACCGCAGTACAGCAGTGCATCACAAGCGATTTATGCTAACAAAGAGAAACTTCGACCGCAACGTATATAAATCAGAAGTTGTGCTTATCGCAAGGGAAAGGCAACCAGAAAAAGAAAAAGAACAAAGAATTGTAATAGACAGATCGTACCAAGATTCTACGTATCCTAATAACCAGAAATTTGTACCTAAAGTAAACACGTGCGATATACAACATACGGCTTTAGTTCATTTAGTCTCAGGGTTATCTAGATCCATACGGGGCCTACCCACAGAATCAGTAAGAATTACTGATAAGGGAACAGTTCAACTGCATTATCTTTCGCCTCGCCGATATAACCAGGAACACTGGAATGACAATAAAGTCGCACAATATTTTACTCGCCAACTACTGTTTAAGAACTACTACTTACGTAGTGCACAGAACACTCAAACGTCAATGTAGAACAGTTTGTGTACTTGGTGTGTCTTGAGTTACTTTCAGGCGACAATAATAGGGTGTTTGTTCCCTATGACATGATAACGGTGGCAAGGATCACTAATAGTGAAAAACTGAACGTTAACGTGTCATATAAAAATACGATATCCTATTGGCCATTTAATTAGACAAGAGAAAGGGACACTTAAAGCAGTAGATGAGTTCTGCTATTTGGGAGGCAAAATGATGGTCGAAGTAGGGAGGATATAAAATGTAGACTGGCAATGGCAAGAAAAGCGTTTCTAAAGAAGAGAAATTTGTTAACATCGAGTACAGATTTAAATGTCAGTAAGTTCTTACTGAAAGTATTTGTATGGAGTGTAGCTATATACGGATGTGAAACATGGGCAATAAACGGTTTAGACAAGAAGAGGATAGAAGCTTATGAAACGTGGTGCTACGGAAGAATGCCGAAGATTAGATGGGTAAATCTTCTTACTAATGAGAAGTTACTGAATATAAATGTGGAAAAGAGAAATTTGTGGTACAATCTGACTAGAAGAAGGGATCGGTTGGTAGGACACGTTCTGAGACGTGAAGGGATCACCAATTTAGTACTGAAGGAAAGCGGGAGGTGCGGGGGGGAAATAGTAGAGGGAGACCAAGATGAATACAGTAAGCACATTCAGAAGGATGTAGGTGGCAGTAATTACGCGGAAATGAAGAGGCTTGCACAGATAGAGTAGCATGGAGAGCTGCATCAAACCGCTCTTTGGACTGAAGGCCATAGCAACAAATTGACCATTGTAATTTGTCGCTCCCCAATCTTCTGTTGGTTTATAAACGCTGGCCGGCCGGTGTGGCCGAGCGGTTCTACGCGCTTCAGTCTGGAACCGCGCGACCGATACGGTCTCAGTTTCGAATCCTGCCTCGGTCATGTATGTGTGTGATGTCCTTATGTTAGGTAGGTTTAAGAAGATCTAGGGGACTGATGACCTCAGAAGTTAAGTCCCATAGTGCTCAGAGCCATTTGAACCATTTTTATAAACACTGAAGTTTATTACGAGGGTCATTATAAAAGTAAAGAACTTTTTACCTACCGAAATTCTTAATCCGATATAATTAAATTAAACAGTATTTTACATACAGTTTGGTACTCAAGCTACTTTCATACTTGCTCATTGTTCAAATTGAGGCACTTGTCTCACCGTTTTACCAGATTTTCTATGCCTTCTGCATACTTAGTTGCTGACAAGTTGAGGAACCACTGATTAACTGCTTCTTTAACTTAATCATCACTTCTGTAGCGTAGTTCGTTCAAAAAATCTTTCAGTTTGAGGAATAAGTATTAATCTCTTGGGGTTAAGTCCAGACAAAATGGTGGATGTTAAAACATATCCCACTGAAACCGCTGAAGCAAATCCTGACTGAGGAAGGATGGGGAAGGAAATGGGCCGCGACCTTTTCTAGGAACCACCCCCTCATTTAGGGAAACCAAGCAAAACCTGAATCTGCATGTACTTTCTAAAAATAAAACTTGTTGACGCGTGTATTGAATTAGTACTGGTAGTTCGGGTGAGCATAATGCAAAATCTGGTAAATCGTCATAAAATGTTACTGAATATTCATTCATTTCAGAGCTTCGCGGTGAAAACAGATGGAGAACGTACTTTTACAATTTTTTCTTTTTTCCAGAAACGGTTACAAGAGATAGTGTCTGATCCCGCACGATTTCTATCAGTGAACTATGACGTCTGCCCTCGACTTTCACTCTAGGAAGGAATACTGATGCACAAATCTTTGAAAACATCCCGCACCGATATACCGGTGTTCTGGCCCAAGAACCTACTCGTAAGACGACACCCGAATTACTGCAGAGCTTATAGGAAATTTCTGGGGAAGAACTTCTCTTACGAGCCATTGTAAAACGACTTCTTTCAATGCGCCATATAAAGGCACGGAACAAACGCGATTTACGTCGGAGAAGAACTGTAATTCTCTGCCAGTAAACAGCAGTAGCTGGTAATGGTGCAGGTTTAGAGTCAGGCCCAGACTATTGTCAGCCTGTATTTATGTCTCCGCTGGGCTTCTGTGAACGTAATGACAACGCAGTCGCACTGACCATTATACACTTTTATTTCTCGTAAAAATCTGGAATTAAATCCTATAGACTCCATAATTAAAATCTCTGTAGCATTTCCAATGAACGTTTGCTTCCTTTTTCTGTTGTTAATTCGCGGAGTCACCTCAGCGTAGCTCATTAACTTAAGTCGAATAAAAAAAAAAAAAACTGTAGCATCGGGACCGCTCGCACTGGTGGTGGTGGTGGTGGTTGGAAACCTTTCTAAACCATTAGTAGAAGTTCGTAATTTATTTCCTTTATTAATACATTAGAGACAAGTTGGACTTAAATTTCACTCATTCTAGTGTATAAGACAAGTCGATATGTAAACAGTAACACATTTGTTTGAGAACAGAGCAATTGGGATAGAAAACAGATACTAATTCAGCTTAGTACAGGAACGAACACACTTGCTTCTCACTAGTTAGCGTAGACGCAACCTTGTATGAAACATCGTTCGTCATGCATCATATAACACATTCCATTTGGTGATAAATTCAGCAGTCCAATTTTCTTGTACTCTGCCATGAGCATTGACAATGTCAAATGTTTGGCACATCGGGTTTTCCGTATTCGTCTGTGACATGCTGAGGCGCCTAAAATAATTTGAAAATGGCTGCAGGTCGAAATCGACAGTGGAACATCGTCCATAGACAGTAACTTGGTGAATGTTGTCATATCATAAATGTAATTTAACTGGTCCCCAAACCAAGTGAAATGTCAAATTGAAGTAGTCGTATTACTTTTCTTATTGAATTTGTGACAATCAATTGTCTGAGCTTGGAGTATTTTCCTAGGAGTGGAAATATTCGATTTCTCACCAGAAGGATGTGGTTGGTAAGGTGGGTACCAGGTTGAGATTCATTGGGAGAGTCCTTAGAAAATGTAGTCCAGCAACAAAGGAGGTGGCTTACAAAACACTCGTTCGACCTATACTTGAGTATTGCTCATGAGTGTGGGATCCGTACCAGGTCGGGTTGATGGAGGAGATAGAGAAGATCCAAAGAAGAGCGGCGCGTTTCGTCACAGGGTTATTTGGTAAGCGTGATAGCGTTACGGAGATGTTTAGCAAAGTGGCAGATTCTGCAACAGAGGCGCTCTGCATCGCGGTGTAGCTTACTGTCCAGGTTTCGAGAGAGTGCGTTTCTGGATGAGGTATCGAATATATTGCTTCCCCCTACTTATACCTCCCTAGGAGATCGCGAATGTAAAATTAGAGAGATTCGAGCGCGCACGGAGGCTTTGCGGCAGTCGTACTTCCCGCGAACCATACGCGACTGGAACAGGAAAGGGAGGTAATGACAGTGGCACGTAAAGTGCGCTCGCCACACACCGTTGGGTGGCTTGCGGAGTATAAATGTAGATGTAGATCTGGAGGGCTCAGAAGTCTCTTAAGGTTAGCAGAAGTCTTTTCACGGTGTCTCAAAAGCAGGGAATGAGCGCGTCCTGGGTGACAACAAGTTTTCACGGAAATGGCTCTGTCTCCCGAAATACGTACTGTGGACAGTTCATGGAGCTAATTTGATTGGCACGTGCGTAGTGCCGTCGGTTGCCACAGTTTTCACGTGATAGTTTTTTAGGGTGAAATTTGCCTTTCTTTCCACGTGTTTCTATGGCGTGAGAAAGAAATCACGGACTGTCCAATCCAAAGTAACGCTCCCGTTGCCAGATACAGTGCGTACAGTTCTGACCGATAGAGAGAGACTGTTCGAATCCAGTACCAACCTTACGAATCGTGATGATCCTTTTTGCAAGGTTTGAGTGGGAAGTTTCTACTGCTTTCCCCTGTTTTTATGCAGAAAAGGGAACGTTTTCGCTCGTCAGATTGGATGCAGCATTGAACAGTATAAATAATTTTTTTGTTTTCTTTTGTATTTATATAGTGATTCCCAGCAATATAAAACATGTTCATGAATGTATAAACACCTGAGGATGGGCGCAAGCCCGAAACTGGTCGTGTGAAAAATAACCTTTTATTGTGACTGGCAGTGGAAATTTTTCTATACCCTGTAAAGGAACATTCACGGAGTTAAACAGCATCCACTATGGATAAAATTCAGTCGATATTAGTTTTCCTGTTTCAGTGGTGTTGGAATACGACATAAAACCAGATGTGATGTGTCATTTCTTTCCGTGTTTTCTATGGAAGTTATAGTAACTTACCTCGTTTGTGACGTGTCCAAGTATTGTATGTGTTGTGGGTTGGCAGGAGAGCCAACACCGGGTACCAGAGGAAGCCGAAAGGCACGCGTTTTAGCTCACGCAGGCTGGCGTGAAGTCTGGAACAGGACAAGGAATTTAGACTTTAGAAAAACGGACGTAGCTGGTGGAATACTTAACTTTAATCCATTAAGGATGAGCGTCGCTCTTGACGGTACATGATTACAGTATCAATAGTAACTGGTAATGGCGCCTTGCTAGGTCGTAGCAAATGACGTAGCTGAAGGCTATGCTAACTATCGTCTCGGCAAATGTGAGCGTAATTTGTCAGTGAACCATCGCTAGCAAAGTCGGCTGTACAACTGGGGCGAGTGCTAGGAAGTCTCTCTAGACCTGCCGTGTGGCGGCGCTCGGTCTGCAATCACTGATAGTGGCGACACGCGGGTCCGACGTATACTAACGGACCGCGGCCGATTTAAAGGCTACCACCTAGCAAGTGTGGTGTCTGGCGGTGACACCACAGTATGTTTCTTTTTGTTTTCGGTGAGACAGATATTTATTTTTTGTTGAGATATTTGTTTCTCCTACTTCTATTAAGAGAGATGCGGTCTTTATTGATGTATGAGAGATAAGTTATGTATATGGCACATGGAAGATTTGTAGATTTTGATGTTCAGAGTGGTCAAATGACACAGTGTAGACTACGTGTTGAGATATATGGCATGCTACCAGCAGCGAAGAAATACCTTGGTGTATTTCTGGGATATAGTTATGTTTGTCAGACGCCATTTTTTGCCAACGGAACGCTAAACAGTCTTGACCTTAATTGTTTTAGTGATTTTTTTTTCTATGTGACACGTGCGATCTCTTCCTAGCTGCGACGGCCGGAATTTTTTTTTTAGATAATTTTTGCCACTGGGTACTATGCTTACAGCATATCTAACCAACATTTATCGCTTGGAATAACAAATGGAAGAGCACCGAAAAATGTATGTTTGTTATTTTAGGGTACGGTTTTTACTTCATATAGATTTGAAAGGGAACTGAAGAGACCTTTCACGTAAGAGATATTTCTATGGAAACCGTGTTTTTTAGTTGCAATGCTCTGCAATTTAAATATATTTAACCATGGGATTAAACATCAAAGATTTTTCTGAATTATACACTGTTACTCAGATTAGCACAACTTAAAAAATAAATCGTACGTGACCAAGAATTCCCATGCTAGGGTCACCTTGTCATGATATGAAACAAAGCACATCTCCAAAATTTTCTAATTAGAATCTTTCCGACTGTTGCAGGAAAAGGGAGTTGAGAGGCCAGCTTTGGGGATGCCCTTCCCTTTACGCAGAACGTGATGCTGACAAAATGAGATGGGCCGGGCGGTTAAGCGACCCACATCCAGAGTGGGGTGTCAAAGGAAGTCGCCGGCACTTCACAGGTCTTTATCGGTTTGTTGTCAGCACTGACAAGTGACAGTCGGCTGTGGATTTTAAACCGCTACAGGGACAGTTTTGGGACAGCGTCATGTTATGGCAGTCCGACAAGAGAAAACGTACACAATCGAGATGTAAAGATTTGTGTTGTTGTGGACTGCATATTCAGATGGGGATATTTCTCTTTTTATTTGGTTGTATTATACGCACGTCGGGAGTGCCTCACTATTCTGGAAAATTATTTCCATTTGTAAACATTAGTTAATTTTAAAATAACATAACCGTAAATACAGTGTAGTTAAATGAAGTGTAAGTACTTGATTGTTTTAGAAATTGAGCTCCGCGGGAGCCGAGTGGTCTCAGGCGCTGCAGTCATCGACTGTGCGGCTGGTCCCGGCGGAGGTTCGAGTCCTCCCTCGGGCATGGGTGTGTGTCTTTGTCCTTAGGATAATTTAGGTTAAGTGGTGTGTAAGCTTAGAGACTGATGACCTTAGCAGTTAAGTCCCATAAGATTTCACACACATTTGAACATTTTTTTTTAGAAATTGAACATGTGGCAAAAGCCACCATAAAATAGAGTATCTTCGGGTTGGGTTGGGTTGTTTGGGGGAGGAGACCAGACAGCGAGGTCATCCGTCTTATAGGATTAGGGAAGGAAGGGGAAGGAAGTCGGCCGTGCCCTTTCAAAGGAACCATCCCGGCATTTGCCTGGGACGATTTAGGGAAATCACAGAGTAACTTATGCTCAGGTTTGCTATCGTAGGGAATCTCTCCATACGGTGTTTGCATCAGGCCAATATAAGAGCCAAAGCATCCTACTTTGAGAAGTAAGTTTTTTTTTTTTTTTTGGTCTTTGGTCACTACATCAGTGTGATGTAACGTAGCTGCACACTTAGTTAATATAATTTCTTTTCTTACGCAAACACATTTAATTTCGCATGCCATTTTTTATAGTTATTATGGAATCACAACGATGTAAAGCCGCTTTTACTGCGATATGAACTACTCTGATAAAGCAACCTGTTTTGTCAAAAAAAAATAAAATAGAATTCTGTTTAGGTGTTAAGTTCCGTCATTCTTACTCAAACATACACACATCAAAAAACGCTTTGCATCACCTCGGTTCCGAGAGTTCCGGTACCTGTACAGAAAATTGGAACAGAGATCAACATAAACATCATTTCCACCCTTTTTGTTGCTCATGAAAACCACACATTGCTTGTTGCACCACCGTACAGCGACACCTTCAGAGGCGCTGGTCCAGATTGCTGTACACACCGATACCTCTAATACGCAGTAGTACGTCCTCTTGCGTTGATGCTTGTCCAAAAGTTCATCAAGATACTGTTGGTCCAGATTGTCCCACTCCTCAACGGCGATTCGGCGTAGATCCCTCAGAGTGGTTGGTGGGACACGTCGTCCATAAACAGCCCTTTTCAATCTATCCCAGGCATGTTTGATAGGGTTCATGTCTGGAAAACATGCTGGCCACTCTAGTCGAGCGATGTCGTTATCCTGAAGGAAGTCATTCACAAGATGTGCACCATGGGGGTGCGAATTGCCATGAAGACGAATGCCTCGCCAATATGCTGCCGATGTGGTTGCACAGTCGGTCGTAGGATAGCATTCACGTATCGTACAGCCGTTAAGGTGCCTTTCATGACCACCAGCGAGATACGTCGGACCCACATAATGCCACCCCAAAACAGCAGGGAACTTCCACCTTGCTGCACTCGCTGGACAGTGTGTCTAAGGCGTTCAGCCTGATCGGGCGGCCTGAGAGAGGCATGTCATCGACAGTTCCTGTCTCACTGTATCTCCTCCATGTTCGAACAACATCGCTTTGGTTCACTCCGAGACGCCTGGACACATCCCTCGTCGAGAGTTGGAGCTAATCGGCTGTCGGACACCCTCCGTCTAATAGGCGCTGTTCATACTTGGTTGCATGGTTGTTTGGGCGGGTTTATTGGCATCTCTGAACAGTCAAAGGGAATGTCTCTGTGACACAATACTCAAAGTGAAGAAGGTCTACCTTCAGGAGCTCTCGGAACCGGGGTGATGCAAAACTTTAAGAGAGACACATTACCAACATATTCCAAGAAGATTTTAATAATTGCAATCCCAAAAAAAAAGGCAGATGCTGACATGTGTAAAGATCACTTAATCATAATCTTAATAAGTTACGGTTGCAAAAAGCTGACACTGACAGTGATAAAAGACAGTTTGGGTGAAGACCAGTTTGGGTTCCGGAGAAATGCGACAACACGCGACTCTGTAGTGACCTTCCGTCGTATCTTCGAAGATAGACTGAAGGAAGTGAAAATTACGTTTATAGCATTATTAGATTAAGGGAACGCTTTTGGAGGTGTTGATAGAAATATACGCTTGGAAATTCTGGAGTTAGCATGCATAACATTGTTATTATTGTTATTATTATTATTATTGTTGTTATTGTTATTATTTTAATGTTGCGCACTTGATTTGCTGTCATTCGCTTTCTTGCTCCCCAATATAATGTTACTAAGTCTGAATTACAATCAGTTTTGTACACTCTTTTAAATGTTCTTTGTTCATGATCGAACTAATCTTATGACACACAACACATTCGGAGATGGCAGGATGGGGATTTTGTGCAGATAGTTGACCAAACATCCACGTCCAGATGTCAAGCATAATATGGCTACTACCCTCTTCTTCGTCCATCAGGTGTCCAGAGGGTTTTAGAGATCGTTAACCCTCATGAAAGTTTATTGGACTGTTTTAATTCTTCTTGAAATGTGTTGTTAATAAGGTGGTATACTGCAAAATACATGTTCGTTTTTCCATTCTGTTTAATTTTTGTGCCCTTTTTGGCTACAAATTCTTCATTTTCATTACCATCCAAACCATACTGAGATGGTGCTCACTGAATTGCAGTTGTGTTTTTGTTCTTTCGCAGACACTTAATTGCACTGGAATTCTCTAACTTTAACGATTTTTGGATCTTGCTCCTCTGGAATTACAAAATAAAACATCTTTGTCGAATGTGTGTAAATATCTGTTTAGTTAATTTGTTACAGTTCTGACGGCTACAGATCAAAATTTGAGTGGTGTGGTCCTAAATTTTGATAGAAAGAGAAAATTTTGCTGTATATTCCCACGCCAGGGTTTCCTTTTTTTCCATTAATCAAGCATCTGTGTAGATGTGGAGCCAGTAATCTTCACAGCTATCTCAGATTGATTGTTTCCAGTGCTGTAGCTTTCAGTATTAATTTATCTGTTTCATTTTTATAATTATCCATTATGTCTAGCTGGTATTTTAATTTAGGAAGCAGAACTGGAGAGAGTGGGTAAAATAAATTTTTCAGCATCAATCTCGACAGATGATATCTTACGCATTCTACTTTTTGGATGAAGCCAATTTGTGTTTTCAACTGTCCGCTATTGTTGTTGCATGAATCATATTTTGGCGAATTAATATGATTGGGAAGACGAATAAGTTTCTCATACTCAAGGACTTTGAAGACTTATTGCAATAGATTCTAATCCTGTTACAGTTCTCATGGATGCTAAGGTTGCTGATTTTATTCCCCAGTTGTAATTGTTAATGCTAGGTTCTGGACTTTTTCTAACCTGTTGATATTTCTGGTTGTAGCCGTAACAAGGGCTTCGCTACCATACATTAAAACTGGTCTTATATGGGTTTTGTACTTGTTGTTGAGCACTGTCTTTGAACATACCCCATTACACCATTGAATCTGTTGTTTCCTTTCTTAGCAGCTTTATTTATGTTGATCCATATGTACCCCTAAATATTTTGGATGTTCTTTCTCGTGTATATCTTCACCTCCTATTTCTAGAATTACTTTTGGACGAGACTGACAGAGAAAATATTTAATAGTAGGTTTCAAAGTTGTTATTTCCATAAGCTTTTCATGAAACCGCTCTTCAAGACAATTTGTGATTTGGTTCATTGTATTTTGATAGTGAAAATAAAGAAAAATATGCCACCTGTTATTTACAACTTACACAGAAATGGGAGTTTAGTTATAAGAGTCTAAGGACATGAAAGCCAAGTAGTGGTCAGAAAGAGAGTAAAACAGGATTCTAGCATATCCCCGGCGTTACTAAACCTGTTGATTCAGCAAGCAGTAAAGTAAACCAAGCAGAAATATGAGGGCGGAATTAAAGTTCAACAACATTTTTGGGAAGTTGGAGCTCGATGCAGGTTAACTCCTAAGTAGGTGGGGTGGTCACAATGGTCCAGTATTCGTACCGAGCCATGAGTGCATCAACTCTCTTTACATTTGTCGGATGAGAAAACGAAAAACACAAATTTTCCGTTTAGTAGGATTTGTCTTATGCGGATTTTATACATAGCACCACTCTAGGCTTTCAAGTTCTTCCGTAAGATTTTGCTCCTCCTCCTCAGATCATCTTCGTTGTGAAGCTGTTGCTGTGTCATCAGCGTAGGTATAGCTCTCTGTAACTTTGACCATAAGCTAAACTCTACTGTCGCAGTACGGGCGAACACACTGACTTGATGCACACCATTTGTTTGATTCCTACGCCTGCCTCGTTTCTCCAGAAACTCTACGGGGAACCCACGGTTCTGGAGACGTTTTCTGATAGGCTGAGTTAATTTCAAACCGTTAGTGAGCTCATGGGTTTTCTCTAACAGCAGATTAAGGTGAATGCCATGGGTATAGATACTGTATCTACTAACGGATGTACTTTGTTCCGTGTTTTACAAGAGTTGTCTGTCTCCAAAGAAAGTGGAAATTTTCTGTTTTTCTTTTTTTTTTTTTTGCCACTTTTGTCTACAGCAATGATGCAGGGACTGAAGTGTGGTACAGAGCAATGCTCGTAGCCGAAATTATTTTGGTAGAGTGGTCAAAGACATGATAAGTATTTAAACAAGTTCTTTCAAAGTCCGTAAAAGGTGAAGATACATCACAAAAATGAAAGTCTTTTGTGTCTACTTTCTGGTAGAAAAAAATAAAAACAATGCAACCGCAAAAAAGAGTACAACAGCCCCTTTGAGCAGTTTTTCACACCCAAATACGTCCCTGTTCGTTTTGAAATGTACCCGTATATCACAGACAACGTCTCTATGCACTTGCGTCACTTACCACGTTATACCACTTCATTCAGTGAGAGTGAGCCATTACACTTTT